>NW_020945116.1:0-10904 GCF_900497805.2 Vombatus ursinus | reverse complement strand
TCTTTTACAATTCTAACCAAAGTAAGTGCCCTCCAAACCCCCCCCCCCCACACACACATACACACCCACACCCCCCCCTCTCCCCCCCAAACTGTCAACCTCAATTATGTCTCTCTTGGGACCTGGCCTTGGCCTTTGCTGGAGGAATAAAAAATGCTCCCCTCTCTTGCTTTGTGGATAAAAGTGTGAGACTCTTGACTTCCTACTTTTAACACAACTTTTGGAGTCAAGAGATGGGGAAGGGAAAGAACATCATGAAAAAACAAATCAATTGCCAGTGTTGGGTTCAAATAGATATAATCCTGCCACAAGCTACTCAACATTCCAGAGTCAGGGAGACACTCCAAGGATTAGGGGACAGGGATAGCAGAAGCCGAAACCAGAGACTTTGTGCATGTGTGTGAGGCAGAGGGGTGAGATGGGGAGGTACTTAGTAGTAACATGTACAGCGGAAAGAGCATTGGATTTGAAGTTAAAGACCTCAATTCAAACCCTAGCTCTGTCACTGACTCCATGCCACTCCCTTCTTCTATGCACTCCATCCCAAACGTGCATTGGGTAAAGTCTCTTCCCTGCTCTGGGTCTCAGTTATTTCATCTATAAAATGAGAGGAGTAGACTAGAAGACCTCATTAAGGCCCCAACCAGCTCTATGAGCCTATAATGATCCCTCCCTCCTCCCATGTGTGCCCTCCTTTCCAGGTTACAAAATCATTTTTCAAGGTTACGGCCACCACCGAGATCCACACCATCCACTCTTCCTCCATCCAAGAAGCAAGCCAACTACCATCACTCATTCCCATTTAAATATAAGGAAATTGAAGCTCAGAGAGATGAAGAATATTGTAATAACATCATGATGATGGTGGTTGTGATAGTGATGATAACAAAAGATTATTTTCTCATCTAAAAAATGAGGCAGCTAGGTGTCACACTGGATGGAGCCCCTGGAGTCAAGAGATTCATTTTCCTGAGTTCAATTGGCCTCAGGCACTTACTGGCTTTGTGACCATGGGCAATTACTTAATCCCATTTGTAAAAGGAGCTGGAGAAGGAAATGCCAAACCACTCCAGTATCTTTGCCAAAAAAAACTCCAAAAGGAGTCACAAAGAGTTGGACACAACTGAAATGACTGAACAATAACAACAACGTCTAAAAAGATAATGATGACGACTTATATTTCTAAAACACCCAAGTCTTCTGACTCCACAAACTGCATTGTCTCTATCATTATCATTATTATCAACATCATTTGACAGATGAAGTTATTAGGGCTCAGAGAGCTGAAGGAATTTGAACCCAGAATCTCTGAAGTCCCTTTGGACCCTGAACTTCCATGATTCTCTATGGAAGACCTCTGTCTCTGTCCTAGTTACTCCTTCTACTTCTAGACATGGGGCAGAAAGCTGCCAAGAGAAAGGTTTAAGAACTCATTGGCTTAGCTTAGGGTCAACTGAGTCCCCCAGATCATGCAACTAGTGAGGCTCTCTCTGCCTCCAAACTCCTCCAGCCCCCAACCAAGATCCACTCAGAAATGCAGACTCCCTCCACAACAAACCTCCACTGTCCTGGGAACAACAAACCACAAAACCTCAGTTTCCCATGCTGAGCCTTGAAGACACTTTATCACCACTTCTTCTAGAGGGGCAAGTAAAGCTACTTCTCTATGTACAGACACAGCCATGGCCACAGCTGGTTGAGGGTATGGGTGTGCCATTCATAATCTCCCAGAATGCTCCCCAGCTATTTCAGTCTCTGCTTTGGCTATATCAGTGTAAGAGGACTTCAAATCACTACATCATTGTCCTGTGATCTCTGACACAGAGGTGCCCAGAATATTCCAAGGATATGGAGGAAGCAGTTGTCATTGACCTTAGGATACTGACCCATCCATGAGAGCCAAATCCCTCCTGCTCTGGATTTCTCTATACCCAAACCTTGGACAGGTTGGCAGTGCCACCCAGCCCACAAGAATCCCTGGGGAATTCTCATAACAGGCAAAACATGCCCACAGACCCAATAGAATGATACCCAGGTATGCTATACCCCAATAGCCACAGCTAGCCAACTATGACAAAGTACTACTTGTCTCCTTCCTATCTTCTTTCTCTAAGCACTAGGAGGCACCAGTCTTCATCTATGATGTGATGAGAGCAAAACATCAGCATGGAAAAGCCTTGCTTCTTCTGGTTTTCTGTGCACTGGATGCAGGCAGCTCTGGGTTGGGAAAGATACTTGCCTCAAGGCTATTGGCTACAATCTGTTGCCTTCCCACCCCTGTCTCAGTGGCCCCACTTCCACAAGCTGGACTAACACTTATCTGTCACTAGATTATCTTTAGATTTCTTTCCAATTTTTATGATCCTGTGATGCTATCAACTTATACATAAATCAACAACTTACAATGGACTGAACCACAGATTTCAGCATGCTGAAGGATTCACTCATAAGATGGTTCATCAGTTCCTGGAAACTGGGGGGAATTACTGCATTGCTGAGCATCGAGATGTTTGTCCGGTGGACTGGCAATGTGATGTCCGTTGTGTGGACGGGCACAATAACATCTGTCATGACAATGGGGGCTGTCATATCTGCCATGTGGACAGGCACTGTGAGGTCTGCAGTGTGGACAGGGCCTGTGAAGTTGGAGTGGACAGACCCCCTAGGGTCTGCCATTTGGGTAGGCACTGTGAAGCCTGCTGTGTGGACAAGGTCTGAAAAATTGGATGTGTGGGATTTGGCATTTGGCATTTGTACGGACTCTGTGATGTCTGCAAAGTGCAGAGAGTCCACACAATTGGCTCTGCGGATGGGCACAGTGATGTCTGCCATGTGGACAGGCACTGTGATATCTGCTGTGTGGATGGGCACAGTGACATCTGCCCCAAGGATGGGTGCCATGATGTCAGCAACATGGACGGGAACTCTGAGATGTGTTGTGTGGATAGGGCCTACATGCTTTTCTGTCTGGATAGGCATTGTGAAGTCTGCAGAGCGGATGGTCACTGGGTTCTGGGCTGCTATGTATGTAGAGCCCCTGAGGCTAGCTATAGTGTGAATAGGCCCTGTGTTTGCCATGTGTCTGGATGCTGTTGGCGCAATGATACTTGCCATGGGGGTAGATGCTGTAACATCTGCCTTGTAACTGGACACTTTGGAGTCTGCCTTGGGAACAGTGCCTATGAGATGCTCTGCCTTATGAGTAGGCACTGTGAGTGCTGTCATTTGGATAGACACTGTGATATTAGCCATGCAGACAGGCACTGTGACATCAGCCATGCAGACAGACACTGTGACTTTCCTATGAACAGGCACAACATCTGGTCTGGGGACAGGCTTTAAGACAGCTGAGAGTGGATGGGCATTGGGATGTCCACCCATAGACAGTGTCTCCTTTCCTTGATGGGGTTCCATGGATAGTGAGAGAGAAAACCCTTGGCTTACACCTCAGGTATCACTGAGTCAATGGAACCCAAAGCTAGAGCCCATCATGGATAGATCGCCTTTGTGAGTAGATCAAGGAGGGCTCAGTCCTGACACAGGCAAGACAAATTGGGGCCCCAGTCAAAGAATCTCTGCTGTCCTGGGTCACATATAGACAACACCAACCCTGTGGTGTCCAAGGGCCACAGAATGAAATCACTGGAGTAACATCAACTCCTTAAGCCCACTGTGAGCGTGGAGGAACATGGCCTGGTTCTGTGACTGAGTCCACTGCATATCTAATCTAGCTCAGGACTGCTGTAAGCTCACTCTAGATGGTGTCATAGCACTCACCCACGTGGCAGATTTCACAATGCCCATCCCCATAAAACAGCTAATCTTCAAAGATCACCAGCTTCTGTTTCTGACACTGCCTTCTATGTGGGTTTTCCATCCCTCCCGTTGAGAAAAGATTGAGCAGCTGGTTACTATACTACCATACCTGTGCCCTGGTTTCACGTTTCCACAATTCCCTGAACTGCTTGTTGCATTTTCACAGAGGTGTGACCATCCCGTTGTCCAGCAACATAGTCTCTATATGCAGTACCTCCTGCCGGCACATCGAACCTGGGGGCTTTGAACCTCTAATTGAACAATTGAAGGTAATTTTTCCTTATCATGCTGTTTCAAAGTTGGCACCTGACACTGTGTAGTTTTGATGATGTTTCCCTGTGTATGGTCACTGTGACGTCTGATGAGTGGATGGGCTTTGGGTCATCTGCTGTGTAGACAGGCACAGTGACATCCACAGTGTGGATGGGAATGACAATGTCTGTCTGTGGCTGGATCTTGAGATGACTGTACTCAGGTGGTGACTTCCAGGTAGGGATGGACAATACTCTTTTGAAAGGCACAGTGACGTCGACTGTGTGGAGGGGCACAGTGAAGTCTTTCTCTTGGTGGATTTTCTGAAGTGGGAGAGACGTCTGTCTTCCACAAAGCTGGCTGGATCTCTGAGATTTGCCTATGAATGCATCTTGCCACGTGGACAGGCGCTGTGAGATCCGCTGTGCAATTGGCACCTGGGGTGTCTCCCGTGTGTACAGTGACAGCATGGTCCTCCTGTGGACAGGTACTGTGAGATCTACTGAGCTGATGGGTACTGTGACATCTGTTTTAAGAAAGGGTGCTGTGACGTCTGCAGTATGGAAAGGCACTCTAATTTTGGTTGTGTAGACAGGCATTGTGAGAGTTGGTGTGTATACAGGCTCTCAGGTAACATATACAGGCACTGTGACTTCTGCTTATGGAAGTCCACTGGGAGCGCTAGGGAATGGATGGGCATTACAGCATCTGCACCATGAATGGACAATGTAGTGTCTGCCATGTGAATGGCACTGAGATGTCTGCCTGTGGGTTGGTACTACTGGTCTTGCCTGGGGGCAGGCACTCACTATGATGTCTGCCAGGTAGATGGGGCACTGTGACATCTATCTATGGTTAGGCACTATGACAACAGCCAGAATAAAATGGTCAGTCTCCACATCACCAGCATCAGGAAACATTCTGATACTCTCGTTATCTAGGTCTACGTTCAAATGTTGCTGCTATCGGGAAAAGACTGGACGAAGCAGATCTGGGGGCCTGCTGGAGCTACTGTCATGCCTACACATTGGTTTCCCTCCATTTTTTTCAATGTCCTGAATCTCTACATCATTGTAAGGATGTGATCACCCCTGACTCCCAACAACTTCCATATCTCACAGGAGACTGGCCCCACTGCCTTCCATGGCCCATGACCTAGAGCATTCCAGGTGTTGCTAATTCAAATGTGGTCTCATGGCTGTCCCTAAGCCCCTGCATAGGGCTTCAATAATCATCAAACCCCTTGAGGTGGCATCAGATGTAGGGCCTGGAGGCAACCATCTTCTACAGGCACCCTGAGTTCTAGGACAACAGTTAGAGAACACAGTGGCAGATTTAAGGTAGATCTACAGAGGAGCTCCCTTAGCCATCTGAGCTACCCCCACCATATATGTAACAGGCTGATGCACATCAGTCATAGTTCATCAAACAGGAAAAGAAAGGGAAGGAGAATAAGCAGCTCAGCCTCCTTGCAGCAGCAGTAGGATACGTTATCTCAACCTGTTGTGTGATGGCTGACCTCTCCACCTCCCGTCCACCCCCATGTGCAACCCCCAGAAACCATCTCTGCCTGAACTTCAGTCCCAGGTTTTGATCACCCTTTATTATTTCACTCCAGTCTAATGGTCACCATGTCTGTACCAAAATAATAATAGTAGAAATAACAGTAACAATAATAATAATGATAACTGACACAGTGCTTCAAGGTTTGCAAAGCATTTTTACAAATGTCTCATTTTATCCTCACAATTCTGGGAGATAGGTTCTATTATTATTCCCTTTTTATTTTTTTAATTGTACTTTTTTTTTATCAGAACATATTCTGTTCTCTCCTTCCCACTCCAACCTCCTCCGCCCCACAAAAAAAAAGTACAAAAGAAAATAAAAACCCTGTTACAAACATGTAAGGTCAAGCAAAACAAATTTCTGTACTGGCCATGTCCAAAAAATAATGTCTCATTCTGCACTCTTGAGTCCTCTCTATCAGGAGGTGGGTAGCATGTTTCATTACTCCTCTAGAATTATGGTTGGTCATTATCCTGTTCAGAGGTTCTAATTCTTTCTAAGTTGTTTGTCTTTATCATTTTGTTGTCATTGTATAAATTGTTCTCCTGATTCTACTCACTTCACTCTGCATCAGTTCATACAAGTCTTTTCAGATTTCCCTAAAACTACTTTCTTCACATTTCTCAAAGTACTATAGCATTTATTTGACTTGCAACATTGATCCTCTTCAAGAATAAAGGACAAACAACAACAACAATAATAGTATTTATTTATCCCTTGACATGTATAACTTGTTTAGCCATTTCCCAACTTGTGAGTATTCTCCTTGAACTTATTCTTTGCCACCTCAAAAAAAACCTATAAATATTTGTGTATCTCCTTAATTAGCTTGTTTTTCTTAAGACCAATCTCTCCCTTAATGTAATCCTTCTGTATTCCTTCTTCTCCCATTATTTTTCCCAGTTGAGTGAAATGTATGTTTTGTATCAATCATGCATGTGTGTGTGTGTGTGTATGTGTTCTTCCTTCCTTTATCCAATTCAGATGAGAATAAGGTGCAAGTGTCAGTTACTTCTCCCATCCCATCCTCCTTGTTTGATGTCTACTTGCATACCTTGATTATGTGGGATAATTTCCTCTAACTTTCCTTTCCCCTCTTCATATTCCTCTTCTCCTCCCTTTCCATTCTTCTTCTTATTCTGCAGGATTGAATCAGTCTTGCTACTCACATCTCATCAATACCCTCTGCCCCTCTGACTGGAGGGCAGATCCATGAGTTCTAAAATCTCCGTTTAAGGAGGAGGACAAGCACAGTCTTCTTCCCTTTTCTCACCAATAGCACTGTTTTTTTTTTCACTTCTTTAGAGTTCTCCATCATGTACCAAGCACCTTCTTCCCCCAATCCTCATCCTCCTCCCTACCCCATGGCACCACTGTTCCACTTCCTTTTTATGCAGTGTCTTCCCCCATTAGATTGTGAGCTCCTTGAGGACAGGGATTGTCTTTCTTTTTATTGCATTTGTATCTCCAGTGCTTAACATGATTCCTGGCATATAGTAGCCACTTAATAAACGTTTATTGATTATTTATTATTGACTGACAGTGTTTGATACACAATAGTAGGTGTTTAGTAAATGTTTGTCAAGTGACTGATTTTACAGAAATTCTCCACATGGAGAATTAGATGTGTTCTAGTTTCAATGTATTTGTTTCTGGTGAGGCAATCAGGGTTAAGTGACTTGCCCAGGGTCACACAGCTAGTAAGTGTCAAGGGTCCAAGGCCGTATTTGACTTCAGGTCCTCCTGACTCCAGGGCCAGTGCTCTAACCACTGGGCCACTGCTGTCCCTCATTGTATTTTTAAAGAAACTAAGTATGTAATATTGGTCTAGATACTTCTCTGAGTCTTAGTTTCAGTTGCAAAGTGAAGAGGTTCAGGGGTTCACTAGATGGCTCTGGCCAATCTTTTCAGACTCACATCCCATGATTCCCCTTCATATACTCTTATGTTTCAGTTGATCTGAATATCAGCAATTCCTCAAATTTAGCAGTCTTTCTCCTTCCTTCATGCCTCTATTGACACAGCTATAGTGCTCATCTCCATGTTGCAGGATCCTTAGCTTCCTCCAGCACTCAGTTCAGATACCACCTTCTATAGGAAGCCTTCCCTGATCCTGCTAGTCCAGGAGTTCTATACACACCTAAGATTTCTTTAAGAAATTTTCCTCATAATTCCAGAGTGGAAGCATAATGAACCAGAGAGTGAGAGACAAAAGCCTGACTCTTCTCAGAGTTCATGAGAGTCCTGAGCTGGGATTCTATTTGTGAAAGGAGTCCCTCCTGGGCCATAGGTAACATGTACATGTTATTTGCCTAGATAACATGCAAGCTTATTGATGGCAGATTGGGGAGGAGGGGTGTCTGTGTATCCCTAGTGCCTGATATAATGCCTGACACATATTAGGTGCTTAAGAAATGCTTGTTGGTTGATTGATTCTAGTCCAAGATTGACCACTAAGTCCCTTTGTGACCTTAAATCTCTTCTCTGAGTCTCAGTTTTCTTGTAGTTAAGAATACTTTCACTCTCTTTCTCCAAGGGTGGATCAAGGTGAGAATCCAGTAAGGTGATGGAGATGTGAACATCCATTATAACTGTTAGAGAGCCATAGGTCAATATTGTCGCTTTCAGTACAATGATTTGACCACATATGAGGTCAGCCACTTTCATGTTTCACTGGCTACTTCCCCAGAAACCCTTGCCCTTCCCTATATTTTCACTGTCTAGCACTGGGCAACCCTACTATCTGATTTCTCTACTTCTGCTCTGTGGCTGCTGAATATTGATAGAGAATATCCCTCTTCTGCTAAAAATTCTTCCATGGCTCTCTATGACCTGCTGAATAAGGTTCAACCTCATTTGCTCAGCATTCAAAACCTTCTATAATCTGGTCCACCCTATCTCTTTAGTCTTTTCTCCCTATCATTACTGTCTATGCATGCTGGATTCTTTCCCCATCTCCAGATATCCCAAATATGCAGGACTTCTTGCTCCTGTGCCTTTGCTCACACACTATTCCCTCTGCCAGGGATTTCCTCTTCCGTATCTCCACCTGCAGAACTCCTCCCCATCCTTTGAATCTCATCTCAAATGTTGCAATCTCTGAGAATCCTTATTGGATACTAAACTGGGTCAATGAGACCTTGTGTTGTATAACTCTCTGCTTCATACATCTCTCATACACTTACTGTATCATATTGTGCTTTATTACACTGTTTGAGCTTTATCATCCTGAGGGTAGGGACTATGTCCTGTCTGAACTTCATATCCTGTCCCACCCAGCCTGAGTACAGGACTCTGATACACAGAATGCTCATCAGGTTAGCTGCACTTCTGTGATTATAAGCCTGGGATTTTGAAAAGGAGACTCAAAGCATTTAGAGGTGGAAGGGACTTAGAGACCATTTAGTCCAAACCAGGGGTGGGGAACCTGCAGCCTTGAGGCCACATGAATCCAAACTTCACAGAACAAATCCCCTTAGTTTGGATTTAGTCAAAGGGCCACACTTGAGGACCTAGAGGGCCACATATGGCCTCAAAGCCACAGGTTCATCTCCCCTGGTCCAAACTCTTTGCAATCTCATACCCAGGAGAACCACATCTGGCAGTGACCACAAAACCAGCAAAGAATGGTGTAGTAACACAAGACCAGGAGGGAACACTTGTAGGCAGAGACTTAATGCTTTGTAGAGAATGTAGACCAGCTAGACCAGTGAAGAGCAATCCCAGTGAGGGTAGTGAGATGACATCACCAGAAGATATTGGTGGCCCTATAGCCCTGAAGATGTGGGTTGACCCATGTGTATCCAGGCTACATCTATTTCCTATATATGTACCCCTTCATGCATATACTTTGGCTATATATGTTCCCTAAATTTATGCTTTTCCATGCATGTTTACTCTAAGTACAAAGTGCTTGGACACATTGATGCTTTAAAACTGTCTATTAAATAAAGTAGATGCCCATCAATCAAGAAATGGCTAAACAACTTGTGGTACATGAATGTAATGGAACATTGCTCTGATATAAGAAATAATAGGATGAAGACAGAGAAGCAAGAGAAGACTTACATGAACTGATGCAATTTAAAGTAAACAGAGCCAAGAAAACAATAGGCACAACTGCAACAATGTAGGAAAGAATGACTAGGAAACAATAAGAAAGAATGTTGCAAAATTACCAAGTATAAGCTTGGCTCCAAAGAAGACATATAAGAGGACCCCCCCTCCCAACTACTTCACAGAGGTAAGAGGTCCACAGGTTTAGATCACTACATGTCTTTTCACATTGGAGGGAGTATGTTGATTGGTTTTGCTAATTGTTTTTCTCTTCTTCCTCTTTTTTCATTTTTTCTTTTAACAAAACTATTTGCTATATGTGATGTCTTTCTGAGAGAGGGAAGGGAAGAGATACATGGAGAAATTTAGACAACATGAAAACAAAAGATACCAACAAAAATGTAAATAAATACCTACTGATTGAAGACTGATGTGCTCATCCTTTTCTCTGATGATGTGTGTAATTGAAGAAGAGTATGACTAGGGTTTAGGGGGAAATGTTTTATTGCTTATTTTTTATTACACCATTTCATTAAATGCCCTTGTCTTAAATTAATTGTTTCCACTGGCTGACTAGAAAAAGTAAAAATACATTACTGGGGGCTTGTTAGCTATGGCTTTAAGCAGATGCAGATCTATGGAGATCCTTGAACTAAGGCATCTTTGTATAGGAACAAGAGGAAAGTTCCTATGGGGTGGGGGGACAGGTGCCATCCTTGAAGATAGCTATCATTCCCACCCCCCATATCCTCATCTCATTCAATGAATCCTCACATAGCACGAACGTAAAGCTCCCAACTATCCTAGTGTCTGTCCTCTGGATAATCTCCATTTTATCACCGACATTCTTGAAATGTGCTGTCCAGAGCTGAACAAAATACCCTAGATATGGTCTGACCAAGGCCAACTCTAACAGGGTCTCAGTTTTCTCCTGTGTAAAATAAAGTGATTAAACTAGCTGATCTTTAAGCCCCTCCCAGCTCTGACATCCTGTGTTCTAAGGCCCTCCTAGCTCTGACATCCTGTGTTCTAAGGCCCTCCTAGCTCTGATATCCTGTGTCCTAAGGTCCCTCCCACCTCTGACATCCTGTGTTCTAAGGGCCCTCTCAGCTCTGACATTCTGTGTTCTAAGAGATCTTCCAGTTGTGACATTTTATGTTCTAAGGTTCCTCCCAGCTCTGACATTCTGTGTCCTAAGGGCCCTCCCAGCTCTG
>NW_020945115.1:0-16161 GCF_900497805.2 Vombatus ursinus | reverse complement strand
CTCTCTCTCTCTCTCTCTCTCTCTCTCTCTCTCTCTCTCTCTCTCTCCCCACCTCTCTCTCTTCCCCTCACACTCTCTCTCACACACACACATCACCCCCAAAGATTTGCATAATCTTAGTTTAGTTAAATTTAACCATACTTTGGTATATGTGTCTAAAATGTCCAATCTTCAAAATGGGCAAGGCTTTATGGTCTTGTCCCACCATCACATGTGCTTTTCAATATTTCCAAGAGGACATGCTTTCTCCAGGAGTTTCTATGGGGCCTCAAGTCAGTGCAAACCAGGGGGCACTGGGTGGCTCAGTCTTTGGCCTCGATACCATACACTGAGCTTTGAGGAATGTTGTCTTTTGTCTCTTATTTTGAGATCTAGTCCTCAATGCCATTAGCATTACAGCTGATTGGGAGGAGGAGGGAACTTAACTTCTCAAATATTCTCATCTCCTCACTTTAACATGCACCTAACAGTGCTTGGCACAGAATGGGCACTTTAAAGTGCTTGTTGTTTGATTGGTTAGTTGGTTGACTGAGGAGCAAAGCAAGAGGGTGGGTGGGGAGGAGGGGTGCCTCAGCCCAGGTCTGGTCTTGAAAGTATATCATACACTACATGCTTGTAGGGCCTCACTTATACAACCTTGCAAGGCAAGTGTTATTGAGACTAGTAGGCTTGGTAGCCTGTAGAGTGAAACCTCATGCAAAGCTCATGAATACATATGTGTATACATGTGTTGTGCATTTATACACATATGTATTGTACATATGTGTGTGTAGTCATGTGTGTATAGATGTATATTCATTATTAAATCTTTAGCCAGCAAATGGAAGTGTGTATGCATGTCTCTAACTTGCTTAAGACAAAATCTCTCTATTTACTCATATAATCTTACTACACATCAGAACTCATGGCAATCTAATGGTGACTCACTTGGACTCTGATTTGCACACACACCCCTACACTCAATATATATCCCCACACTATTCTCTCCCCTCATGATGGCACCTGGACATGAAGCCAAAGGCAGGACCTATCAAAAGTCTGTGGCCAACAGTATGTGAATGAAAGAGAAATGAGGCAAGGTAGGTTCATTCATAGAAATGGGTCAGTGATCAGAACAATGGACACATACTACCAAGCAAATAGGCATAAGGGGCAGTAGGTATGACAAAGATCCAGAAGAATTGGTCACAATGAGGCAGTAGTGAGATCTGATGTCCAATGAGAGCCAAGAGCTCAAGAAACTGGGTGTTCAAAGTGGCGTGGACTTGTGCAGAGACTTGGAATGCCGAATCAAAAATCCTTAGAGCAAGAGGAAATCTTAGAGACCATCTAATCCAACAGATGAGCAAAGTGAGGCCCAGAGAGGGGGAAAGGATTTGATGTAGGTCACATAGGTTATTATAGCATCACTGGAAATTGTATGCAAGTCTTCTGACTCTCTACACTATTCTTTTCAGTAGACATTATCATCTCACTCAGTATAACCAATGTACCAGCTCCTTCCACACCTGGCAGGTGCTAATACCACATCCTCCTTCCTTACCTGAATGAGTTCAGCAGTGGACAGCTCTATACTACCACTAGTATTTCTTAATCAGTCAATAGGACTTAATAAGTGTGTCTTATGTACCAGGCACTGTGCTAATTTCTGGGGATGCAAAGAAAGACAGAAAGAGTCCTTGCTCTCAAAGGGTTTACACTTTAATGTGGAGATACAAAATTATTATGATGATGATTTTGATGATGATGATGATAGACGCATGATAGATAGATGATAGATGCAATTGAAATGTAAGTGAGTTAATACACTGGACTTGCACAGGCTGGGGCTGGGACTGATCCTAGCGACCTGATTCCAAGAGGGTCAATTTGTCTTTTCAGCTCATTACTCACACCTGGAGTTGAATCAGGAAAATCTCTTTACACAATCATGGTTTTCCAAAATGTGGGTAAAGGTATCCTCAGCTCCAATATATGTGTTTAATGTAATATATACATATATATGTACACGTATGTCTATATACATACCTATATATATAGGAAGTATAGAATAGCTTTTATTTCACCCCACCAAAAAAAAAACCCACAAAGATTCAAAGGATCCAAATAAGACGTGTAGAAATAACAGAGTATTCAAATATTCCATCAGCTTCCCCTAGGAGGGAACTGAACTTGGAGACGCTTATCGGGGCCAAACTTTGACATTCCAGTGAAAGACCTCTCCCACTACACAGTGCCTTCCAGAATCATAGTGCCACCCTGTGGTCTAAACTCCCCCAAAAAGGTAAACACACTTTGTGGACTGCTAAACAATCAATCACCTTTCCATTAAACTTTCACTGTTTTGGTTAACTCACTGGCTTTTTCCTACAAGAAGGACATTACACAGGAATTGTAAAGACTACCCTTTTCTTTTTCCAAGGAGAATACTGAACCATAAAATCTTGTTCTAGAAGGTCTGGTATCCAAATTCTCAAACTTGCAAATTTTCAGATTTGAGGTGATTGATTAGAAAACACCAAAGCTACAAGTCCCTTCTCAGGCAAAGTGGACATGTACTTGCCTGCTTTTGCCATGTGCTTCTACAGGAAATATCTTAGTGCCCTGAAGTCACCTTCTTCTTTCTCATAAACTTCATCATCTGTGGACAGCTCTATGCCACCACTAGCACTTCTTCATTATCTGTCAATTAGTTATTCAGTCAGTTGATAATCTATTAAACTAGCAAAACCCACACTCAGAATCTGGCTTAGAGTTCAAGCACATGTAATTACTGTTATCATGTTCCTCTGCTGCAAGTTGACAGCAAATGCTCCTGGGTGCAGCAGCAGGGAAGAAATCTCCTCTCACTACCCACTATTGAACTCCAGATTTAAAATCAAAGAGGAAGTCTTAAAAAGAGCTAGAGAGAATTACCTGCTCACTTTCATAAATCACAATAAGAAGGGTGGATTACTAGTCAGCCAAACTTCGGAAAGCAACCCAATCAGTAGGGAACCAAGGGTATACTTACGTTCCATGAAGAGATATCTCAGTTACCTCCTGAAAAATAGTCCATGTTTTATAATCACATCAGAGTGATTGGGGAACTCCTCAAATTGATCAATGGTTCCCCTGATCGCTCCCCTTCATATGACAATACTACCATTTTGATAGGAATTTTAGTTTTCCAGAGTACTTTCCTTACAAGAATTAATTGAGGTGGGTAACACAAGTATAACTTAAAGATTTGTTATCTCACCAATGTGGGGATTTCTTCTAATATCAAGATCATAACTCATCTATGCCTGCCTATACCAGGCAGCTCTTATCTATTGTTGTTTTTCAGTTGTTTCAGTCATGTTTGACTCTTTGTGACCCCATTTGGGGTTTTCTTAGCAAAGATACTGGAGTAGTTTGGCATTTCCTTCTCCAGCTCATTTTACAAATTAGAAAACTGAGGCAAATAGGGTTAAATGACTTGCCCAGGTTACTCAACTAGTGTCAGAGGCCAAATTTGAACTCAGGTCTTCCTGACTCCAGATCTGGCACTCTATCCACTGCACCACCATGCCCTCCCATAAATTCACCACAAAGGCTCCATCCAACAGGATGGGGGCCTTCCTCACTTTCTTTTTACCACACTAGAGTAGCACACAAGCTATACATCCCTTGAACTAGTAGTAGTGGTAGTGCTGGTGGTGGTGGTGGTGGTGGTAGTAGTAGTAGTAGTAGTAGTAGTAGTAGTAGTAGTAGTAGTAGTAATAATAATAATAGTAGTCATCATAGTAGTAGTCATCATTGTCATCATAGTATTTCCTAATGATATATAATGAAAATATAAGTATTATGTAATTTATTATTCCACTTAATAATAACTATTATCTCATTTTGTCTTCACAACACCCCTATGAGGTACCCATTCTAGAGATGAGGAGACTGAGGCTAAAAGACATTAAATAATTCACCCAGGATCACACAACTAATAAGTATCTGAGGCAGGATTCAAACTCAGATCTTCCTGACTCCAAGTCAGATTGTAATCTCCTTGAGGTCAGGAACTGGTTTTTACCTTTGTAGCCAGGATTAGCACACTGCCTGATACATAGTAGATGCTTAGTAAGTGCTTGATGACTTGACTCCTAAGTCCAATAGTATCTACTAAGCCACCTAAATGCTACAATGTGGCAAGCCCATTTTCTTTTTCACTCGTATATTTCTTTGATGACATCCTTTCCTCTAATTCTCCTTTATAATGTTCTGCATCCTTCCTGCACCCTCCATTTGCCTCTGCATCACCTTCTGGGTGATGTTTTCAATTCTTTAGAATGTTCTATGAGTCACAGCCACAAAATAATGCAGGCAGAATGATGGTATTAAAAATATGGGCCGTTGTTTCAGGGAGGTTTGGGGTCGTTGGAAAAGCTCTGCAATTGCCAAAAAGACTGCAAAGCCTGCTCTCCTCTTGTGTGAAGGCAGCTCTTATTATGCCTGTTTTTACAGATGAAAAAACTGAGGATCAGAGAAGTAAAAATGACTTTCTCAGGGATGCATGGCTAAATGGTGTTCGAGTCAGGGTTCAAATCAAAGAACTCAAATCACAAGTCCTATATTCTATCCAATCACCCCACATGATACCTCTTCCGGGAAAATAGCCATGTCTGCATTTCAGGATAGTTTCTTCAGAGTCAAGAACTTTTTTCTATGAGACCAGCTCATAGTTTTACATTAAAAAATGATGCTCCTGGCCCACCATCATTAAAGCATGTGCTGGAAACTATGCCTCTAACAGTTCAGAAAGATGGAAGTTTGCTGAGCATTATGGAAGCAGACAAGGTTAACTCTATTGCAAGCATTTGTTTTACTATCAGCTCTTCCTCGCAGTGTGCTAGTGAAAGAGAAATCAAGTCAGCCAGAAATTCACTCCGAAAGGCAGGGGAGGGGATGGGGAAGGGGGATGGGTTAATGGGGCTCTCTTGGTCCTGACTGATTTGTAAGTGAATTGTCTTAAATATTTGAAAAACAAGTAATTGTTATGCTACATTAACTGCTTGCAAAAAATAGAGAACAAAGTTTCATTATAGAAAAGAATTAGTGTTCTTCAGCTGGGAAATAGCTAAGCAAATTATAGTATATTAATGTAATGTAATACTATTGCACCATAAAAAATTTAAAGGAACAATTTCAGAGAAACACAGGAAGACCTGTATTAACAGATGCAGAGTGATGTGAGCTGAACTAGGAGAACAATTTATGCAATAATAACAACATTGTAAAGGCAGGCAACTTCCAAAGACTTAAGAGCTCTGATCAATGCAATGATCAACCATGATTTTAGAGAACCAATGATGAAGAATGCTACCAACCTTCTAAAAGAGAGATGATGAACTCAGTATGCAACATGAGACATACATTTTCATGTAACTAACATGGAGGTTTGTTTTTCTTGAATATTTACATTTATATCTGTATGTATGTATGTATATTTGTGTATGTATATATATACATATACATACATAGAGAGAGAGAGAATTTTGGGTTTTTTCCAATTGAAATTGGGAGGTGGGGTGGGAAGGAGAAAGAAGAGAAAAGGAAGGAAGGAAGGAAAAAAGAAGGAAGGATGAAAGGAAAGAAAGAAGAAAGAAAACTTATTTGTAATGGACAAACATTGAAAATTTTCCCATAGGATCATAGGCTTTTAGATTTTTTTTTTACCTTACCTAAGACTGGTCATTTAATCCAACTTTCTCATTTTACAGATGTGGAAACCAACGCTCATAGAGACTGACTTGCCCACGGTCACACAGGTAGTGAGTGACAAAATAGGGATTTAAATCCAAATTCTCTTCCTCCAAATCAAGAGCTCTTTGCAATGCTCAATCCAAGATCAAAGGGAAGCCAGACCGTCTACTGTAACAATAATCATAATCAAAGGAGAATAATAGCAACTAACATATACATAGCTCCTTAAGGTTTACAAAGCACTTTCCTTATATTTTCTCATTTGGTCCTCATGACAACCTTATGAGATAGACACTATTATTTTTCTCTTTTTACTGATGAGGAAACTGAGGCTGAAAAAGGTTCAGACCACAATCAAGTAATTACAGCTAGTAAGTGTCTGAGGCAGGATTCAAACTCAGGACTTCCTGATTCCAAATCCAGAACTCTACTGTACCACATGACCTCTGGAGTCCCCAGACTCCAGGGGTGCTCAGTTGGCTGGGTGGGAACCTCTCAACTCTCACATTTTCACCCGAAAAAACAGAAGTTCAGAGGAATGAACAAGCAGCAGTAAGTAACCAGGATGCATCCCAAGGTCTTCTGAGTCCCACCCCAACGATCTTTCTTCAACAACAGGTTGTTTGTTCCAGGCTTAGGCAGTCATCTCCCCCACCCCAAGTATCCTCCTTCCTTATGTCCCCTTCTCCTCATTCCAACCAAACTGACTGATGGGTCATTCCCTATGATTGACCTTCTACTTCCTTATTCTGTATGGCTGTTCATCCAAACTATTTGTGGCAGACATGTGGTAGAGCATTCTGAGCTCATATTGGTCTGATCAGTCACAGTCAGACACATTATACCTTGACCCCAACATAGTGATGTCATTTTGGTTCTCTTTAAGAATGAAGGACAATAACCGCCACCGTATGACTGGACAAGGGATCATACAGGCTTTTCTAGAAACCCTTTGAGGAGAGGGAATCTGCTACCTCTTGAGGCTGCCTATTCCACTCTAGGGCAGCTCTAACCACTAGGATTTTTTCTTTACATCAAAGCCTTAGTCTGCCCCCCTGAAACATACCCATAACTCCTAGTTCTATCTCTGGGGCCAAGCAGAACAAGCATAGCTTCTTCTTCACATTAACACAGCCATAGAATATAGACTCATTATATCTTTAATTAATCATCTCCAGTTCGTTCAACTGGTCCTCATATGGTATAATCACCCCTCCTCCCAATTAATTGATAAACATGTATGAAGCATCAGCTGTGTGCCAGGGGCATTGGGGTGGGGATATAAAAGGGTGATGGTCCTGCCCTTAAGAATCTTAGATTCTGCTGAGCTAATATAACTCTCTGAAATTATCTCCTCTTTCCCCTGTATATATCTAGCACATAATAGTTGTTTGGAGGTTGTCTCCCCAATTAGCCTGTAAGCTCTTTGAGGGCAGGGAAGATTTTTGCCTTCCTATGAAGCCCCAGTGCTTAGCACAGTGCCTGGCATCCAAGTGTTTAATAAGTATTTGTTGACTGATTGACTATATGCAAAATAAATGCAAATTTAGGAGTGGATGGGGGAATCCAGAAAGGCCCCTTGATAGAGATAGCAGGGATGAAGGGAACTACAGAGTCTGAGGTGGAAATGAAGACAGATAGTATTCAAAGGCATGAAGGCAGGAACCTGACTGCTGTGTGCAGGGAACAGCAAATTGTCCAGTACGGCTGGAGCATAAAATGGGACAGGGAATGATTTACAATCATCCTGGAAAGAGAAGCTTCTTGATGAGGGGAGTGACACAGTTTGACCAGTAGTTTTAGAATATCAATTAGGCAGCCATGATGTGGAGGCCGTATTAGCGAGGGGAGAGCCTGGAAGCAGAGACCAACTAGACGATCTTGTTGCCTTCTTCTGGATGGGAATTCAAGTCATGTCCAGAAAGATGCTGGGGCATGAACAAGTGGGACTATTACAGCCTATTCAAAAATTGTGTAAAGGTCTGGAGATATAGTCTGACCAGGTCAGAGAAAGAAAAGGTTACCATCTCTCTCATTCTGGACTCTAGACCTCATCGGTTGTTTGCCTCATTCTGTTCTCAATGTTAGAATGCTCTGCTTCTCCCTATCTATGGAAATCCTACTCATCCTTCCAGATTAACTCAAATGCCAGCTCTTCCATCATTCCCCCACCTCACAATCTGGCAGTGATCTTTTCCCTCCTCTGAACTATTTGTATATAATGGGAACCAAGAGACTCACTAACTGTATGACCCTAAAGAGTGACAGTGTACAGGTGTCCGGGAAGAGCAGTAACTCTGGTGTGAGGGCTGCTAAGCCCTTTTCAGGACTGCTTTCCACCTCTGGTGTCCACCTGATTCACTCACCTGGCAACTGTGGCTCCAAGAAGCTGTAGCATGTGCAACAGCCACAATCCAGGAAACTGTTTCAGCAGATGGGCCAAACCAGGTTGAGGGTAACCAAGGGGTTTCAAACTCATTAGTGAGTTGGAGTGTGTCTGCCCAAGCATGTGAAGACTTTCCCTGGTGAAATGGGCAGATGAGAACAATTCATTCCAACATCCATGAAGGCGGCTAAATCAAGCGCTGTGGAGAGCTTAGAGCTTGGTCAGAGATGGAAGGTGCCAAGGTCATCCACTGCATCCTGAGCCATCACCAGTTGTCTTGACTTTTGTCTTGCCACTGGACCCCAGTGACTCTGGAAGAGAGTGAGGTTGTGCAACTCTGCCTCACTTAAATTCAATTTATGTGCAAATCAAAAGATATCGACCATGCCATTTTACCAAAAGATATGACCCTGGGCAAGTTATTGAATCTTTCAGCCTTAATTTCCTATCTATAAAATGGGAATGATGATAATGATGATGATACTTAACCTCTCTCAGCCTCAGTTTCTTCATCCACAAAATGGAGATGAAGATATAGATATATGCAGAAGTTCCCAAATTCATTTAGCCTACCACCACCCCCTTTTGAAAAAAATTACTCAGCATCCCCCTAGAAACCTACTTTCTTTAACCTTTTAACCATTTTTTAAAATTTGTGTCATTTCAAAAGAATATATATATATATATTTTAAATGATGCATCTTAAATTTAATAATTTATTTTAAATTTGTGGGAGTTTTTCTGCATTGAAATTTTGATGACACAATATTGCATCATATAACCATATAGTATCTTGTTGTAAACAAGTCATTACACGCACATATTCCTACTGCTTCATGGTGGACTTCTGAACAATAGGCAACAGATTCACCTGCCAACACTTGCTTGTTAAGACCTGTCAGCAAACTTGACCACTGATCAGTTATAATTTGCATTTTGTATGTTTATTTGGAAAATAATGTAATCATTGCAGCTTTAACTCTGTTGCACAATAGATGAAATATGTACAACCATTTTTCAAAATGTTCTTATCTTTTCTTTCCTTATACTTCCACCATTCCCTTATTTTTATTCAATGCATCCCAATTGCACCCGAGGCTACTAACCCTACATCATTCCAGCACCTCCCAGAGAGTGGTATCACCTACCTTGGGAATCTATGGATATATAGATATAGATAGTATCTACTTCCCAAGGCTGTTATAAGGTACAAATAAAATAATATGTGTAAAGTGCTTTGCAAACCTTAAAGTGCTAGCAAGGAGGAGAAGGAAGAGGAAAAGGAGGATGAGAAGGAGGAGGAGGAGGAGGATGTAACCCCTATCCCAAAGCCCATTGTTACAGAACTCCCTGTTTATTGGTGGAGATGAATGCCCTACTCTACAACAGGAACCCTTTTCATTGCAATTATTACTATTATTTTCAAATCCCACCTCAGACACTTACTAGCAAATCAATCTCTCTGGGACTCAATTTCTTTTTTCTCTATAAAATGGAGAGAATAACACACTTCCCCTACAACCCCATAGGGATATTGTGAGAAAAGTGCTTTGCTAACCTTAAAGCATTATCTAAATGTGAGTGACTATCACACCTCTTATGGTACTATTCATTCATTCAATAAACATTAACTGCCTACTATGTACCAGGCACTGTGCTAAGTGCTAGCTACTCTCCAGTCTTACCCCTCTGCCTACTACCCTGTGAGCTCCCTGAGGGCAGGGACCAGGTCTTCCTTAGGCCTGTGTCCCTCCTAGGACCTAATACAATAACAAGTGCTCAGTAACTTTTTTTGAATGAATAAATGAATGACTATAAGCAGTTTTCAATAATAAAATCCTAGAATGCCAACGCTGGAAGAAAAAAACCCTTCCATCATGAAATGTTAGAATATAAAATGTGGAAACTAGAAAAGACCTTATAAGGTAGAATGTTAGAATACAGAATGACAAAGCAAGGAGGAATCTTAGAACATGATTGTCAGAGCTGGAAAGGGATCTTGGTGTTAGAACATAAAAATTCATCCCTGGGAGGGAGCTTAGAACATAAAATATAGAATATCAGAGCACACAGGAATCGTAAAGTTCAACTCCTTATTTTTGTAAAAGGGGAAAATAAGGCCTAGGTAGAGGAAGTGACTTGTTTGAGGTCACATAGATGGCCAATCACCTACTAGTCACTTTCAGAGACCAATCTGTTTTTTTAAGGGAGTGGGGAGCTTTTGAATGTGTGCCTCTTGTGCTAAGTGATGCACTTGGCCCAGACTAAGCCCGACATGTGGGTGCTGTCAGACGCCTAGCCATCAGGCTCAGAGACGCCAGCCTCTAATAACTTTATGCAAAGCATGATTATGGGCAGACGGCAGATTTCTCTCCTCCATACATTTGCAATTACTGCAGTTCTTTTCCACATTACATTTTTCAGCAGACGAGTCATGTATAGTTTGGTTAAACTGATTATGAATCACTTTTTCTTCTATGTAGGAGAATAATTTCTTCAGCTTGGTTGTGTATAGAGTAGTTATTGAGACATCAAAAAAATCAAAACCCTAAAACTTGGTAATGCAGGCGAGGATGGCGCCTGGCAGAGTCTAGGACCCTGAAGGGTGGTGGAAGGGAAAGGGACTAATAGGGACTTGGAGCCGCCATATTAATTGTGACTTCTCACTTCTGTTTAGTGTTTTAAGGCTTACAAAGGAGTTGTTGAGTTGGATTGGAGATATTGCTGGAAGAGGGCCCATACAGAATGCTTGTGCCGGGCACCAGAAGAACTTGACTCTGACCTTCATCGATGAGAGGGACGTTAGTAAGCCTTGGGAAACAGTGCCAGCCTTAGGGGTCATAGGTTACATTCATCACTTTTGCACAGGCTTCTATCATTTTTTTGTGTGCCTGTTGCTTCCCCCAATAGAAGGTAATCTCCTCAAGGGCAGGGACTGGTTTGTTGTTGTCTTTTTATTTCCAGATCTTAGCATAGTGCCTGATCTATAGGGGGCATCTGATTAAGTGCTTGTTGATTGAGTGATTGACAGGAACCATAGATCACTTATACAACTCATTCAATTTATAGAGAAGGGGACTAAGGCTCAAAGAGGTTTAAAGACTGCAGTGGCAGAATCAGGGCTGAAACCAATGCCATACTGACTTCAGGGCATCCTGGCTTTTATAATGATAGTCCTATGCCTCACGTATTTATCTTATCTTTATCCCCCTTTTCCCTGAAGTAGCCTTCCTAGGAGGGTAATAGAACATGAAATGTCAGCACTAGAAGGGACCTTAGCACAGAGAATGTCAAATCTTGGAACAGAGAATGTCAGAGCTGGAAAAGCCTTTGGAACCTAGAATATCAGAGGTCAAAGGGGCCTTTGAATAGAGAATATCAGAGCTGGAAAGGCCTTTAGAACCTAGAATATCAGAGGTCAAAGGGGCCTTCAAACAGAGAATGTCAAAACAGGAGGATCTCTTCAAAGTCACCCAATCCAATCCTAACACCTCATTTTACAGACAGGGAAACTGAGGGCCAGAAAAAGAGATTTGCTCATTGCCACATAGCTAAGAGTCACCAAGCTGAACATTAAGCCTAATTGTGAGTCACCACGTGTTTCTCTTTCCAGTGTAACAAATGAAAAGAAGGAAAAAGACATTGTCAACCTTTGTCTGAGCAAAAGGGAAAAGTGCGCCTTTCCTAAGGTCAGGCAGGGAGTGCTGGGAATTCAAGAAAGCACTAGAAGGGATTCTTCCCACCCCACTTTCCCAGTAACTCTAGAACTGGCCATTAGTAGAGACAGAGGAAGGCAAGGGAGGCGGGGAGGTGGGGGGCAGGGAGCAGGGGGCAGGGAGGTGGGGAGGCTGGCAGGGGGTGGGGGGACCCTTTGGTTCCTGGCTGAGGGATTTGAGATGATCTTTTTTGTTTTCTCCTTTCCCTCTTGTGGACAATTGCTAAATAGCCCCCAAATACAGTCTTTCAGGTGTGTCACCAAAGAGCATTGAACTTAGAATCAGAAGGCTTGGGTGCAAGTCTCCATCACTTACTAAGAAAACTTGAATGAACCATTTTTTCTCTTTGAAACTTAGTTTCCCCATCTGTAAAATGGGTAATTTGGATGATATGGTCTCCAAGATCCCTTCAAGCTCTGACATTTGTGACTTTGCTTCAGAATATCTGGATTCAAAGCCCCTTTACTAGCTGTGTGACTTTGGGTAAGTCACTTCCCTTCTCTGAGAGTGTTCTGCTATCTATAAAGTGAAGGGATTAGAATTGATCTCTAAGGTCTCTTCTGTTTCTAACACTCTATGACTGTGATTTCCCCCCAGAGTCTTTGCTGTCTTTGGTTAATCCCCCCAAGGCAGGGCTTTCTTCCAGCAGCTTGACTTGGCTGCCCTTGAGGAGCAAGGAAGAGCCCTTCCCAGAGAGCTGAAGGATGTGTCTCCCTACCAAGACCCAAGCCAAGGCTAGGAGACACCCAGGCAGGAGTTAGCAGGCAGTAAGCTGAGTAGTGCCATCTCTGCTAGTTGAGAAGTGTCTGGGCTAGAGCTTTCAATTAACACCCTCCATTCCCCAGGCGCCCTCCTGAGTAGTGTCCTGCAGGAATCCAGGCCTGCTTGGTCAGCTGGTGAGGGAGGATTAATTGGGTGTCAGGAGCAGGAGGCCCTGAGAGAGGTCTCCTCTCACCTCCCCAGTGGGGAGAGCAGAGAGCCTGAGCATATGTTAATTGGTTGGATACCCCTCTGCCTTCCTCTGCATCCTGATGCTCTTGTCATTCAGCCTCCTCTGTCTTCTATTTCAAGACTTCTAAAAAACTGAAAGTGTCCACTGAGAAGGCGGCTGTAAACCTAGAGGGATTTTTATTTAATGAGAGACTCTTAGCAAAGATATTTTGGTACATTTTCCAAAACAGACTCCAATTGTCCTGGGTGGAAGGGAGGCAGAGGGGAAATCTATGAGGATGTCCTCTGTCCACAGCCCCCTGCTGTCTCTCTTATATTAATGATAATGGATTTCTTCCCACCATACCCGGAGTCAGCCACATGTACCCAAGAGATAAAATGTGTCAATGGGAACATATAGATGTGCACACATGTTAATAATTCCCATTATTCTAGCATTTTAAGATTTACAAAGTGCTTTTATCACAGCTGCCCTGCACAGTGGGCAATATAAGTTACAGATGAGGAAACTGAGGCTCAGAAAAAAGTAAGTGACTTCACCATGGTCACACAACTCAAAAGTAGTAGAATCAGGGCTCAAACCTAGGTCTTCTAACTCCAGATCCAGTGCTCTTTTCCTCTGTTCCATATTACCTCTCACAATGGCATATTGCAGTGAGAGTCTCTTATTCTAGGTGCTACCAATTTTCAAAATTTTGATTTTATGGAATTGACCAAAAAAGGCACTAATTCATTTTACAGCACCCCACAGCTTTAACTTTAAGAAAGGTTATGAGCTGAAGTACATCATAAGTTAAATGGTGGTACCTGCTGGCAAAGTGTGGTACTACAACCTAGCTCTATTAAACACTGTAAATATTTAATCATCTGTCATTATTGGTTATTATTAACAGTTGTTGATTCTCAACTAAATTCCAACTCTGATGCTTCATTTTACCACAAAGGTCGCTGTGTTCCCAAAAGTGGTCCCAGATAATCCCAAACTCTGTCAGATCCTCAAGCTGGAAATTCTTCGGGTATTATAACTGAGGATCAGCCTAGCCAAGTTCAGAAAGCCACAACACCAGGTTCTCTCCAAAATGATGGATTTTGAACCATACTAACTCACAAAGACCAACACCTAAGGCATAGAGAAGTTGTGATAGGCATCAATAGAGTGAAAGACTCCATTGATGAAATCATGGATTCTCAAGGCATGTGTTATAAAAGTGTTAATGTCAGAAATGATAATAACCTTCATGTAAGAAGTACTTTTAGATTTAAATGTCAATTTCCTTACAACAGCTCTGTGAAGTACACAGAGCAAGGATAATTAACACCCCCCATTTTACAGATGAGAAAACTAAAGTTCATCCAGTCAAAGTGACTAAACCATATTTTAAAACTAGACCTTCTGCTTCCAACTCCAACACACTTCCCACAATACCAGGCTGCTTCCGTGTTTAGTGAAAAGGAAGTAAGGAGTAACATTCTGGGAGTATGAAATGTCTGTAAGTGGAGAACATCAATCAATCAATAAATGTTTGTTAAACAACTGCTATGTGTCAGGCACTGGAAATACAAAGAAAGGTGAAAGACTGATCCTGTTTCCAAGGAGCTCATGGTCTAATGGGAGACATAACATACAAACAACTATGTACAATCAAGCCACATACAGGATAATTTAGAAATAATCAACAGAAGGAAAACACTAAGATTAAAGGGGATTAGAAAAGACTTCCTATAGAAGGTGGGATTTTAGCTATGAGGGGACTCTAATTCCCCTTAGGGTTCATTTTCTAGCAATGCATGGGACTTGCTATGCTCAGTTGAATTCCATTCAACAAATTTTCATTAAGGAGCTTCTATTTTTGTCCTGGACCTTTGATTTTGAGTCAATCTCAATGAATTAAACTATTTCTGTCAATACAAACTAACACCTGACCTGCAACTTTTACTCAGTTGCCTGGAGCCTGAGAGGTTAAATTATTTCCCCAGGTCATATAGTTAATAATGTGTCAGAGTTGAACTCAAACCCAACTCTTCCTGACTCCAAAGCCATCTTTCTATGCTACACTACAATTTGGTTGATTAATTCATTTGATCAAGGGATCTGGTTATCGTTCACACCTAGTTTACACTGCTTCTCTGAAGAGTACTTCCTATCTCGGTACCCATAAGAATATTAAAAATAAAAGATACATCTAGGCCCTGGAGGAGCTCATTGTCTAGCTGTTAAAGCTAGTCTCCATCACATAAAAGAGCTAAATAGATTCAATTATAAGACAGAGTATCCAGAGGAGATCCATCAAGATAGAAAGGGGAATTGAGTCCATGACATTTGAGGACCAGCTGAAGTGACAGGAATGTTTAGCCCAGAGAATAAAAGATGAAAGGAGGTGGGATGTTAGAGTTTTCTTCAAGTATTTTTAACTGCTATCATGTGGAAGAGGAATTATGTTCTGTTTGGGCATAGAAAGCACAACAAGGAGGGTGAAGTTGCAGAGAGGTTCATTTCAGTTTCATATAAATTTACTCCAGCGTCTAGGACTATTTCCCCAAACCTTACTAGTACTGGTGAGTTGGGTCCCCCGGGGACAATTAATTGCTTCTCCTCTCATGGTTCTAGGGATAACTTTGAGAGGGTGGTGGTGGCACCAATACTATTGCCCATGAGCCCCTACCAGTGTGCTCCCCACTGATTATCAGTCAGCCAGAATTACTTGACTCTTAGAAAGGACATTTACTAAGATGCCTTAATAAGAAACAATTGGTACAGAAACATCCTTCCCCCCCCAAAAAAATATATATTATATATAAAAATATATTATTATATATTAAAAATATATATTATATATAAAAAATATATTATATATAAAAAAGATACATTATAGCACAAGCACATACAAAGTCTGGAGAAAAGTGGGCTCAAGTTTAGATGTGGGGAAAGAATTAACCTAACAGCTCCTGATTATTGGAAGTCCATTTCTCACTTTGTGTAGTCCTCATAAAGGACTTTGGTGTAGTTAGCTCTCTACTGGGCTTTAAGAGTTGAAGCATTTACAGAGTCCATAGTGACATGTCTATTCCACCGTAACGGGTCACCTCCCTGAAGCTGCCTTTCCTTGATGTATCTAGTTCACCCTCTCTTTTAGCTCTCAGATGGATGATATTTGTTACTGGTTTAGTCCCTTCAATGACATGATCAATGTGTAGAGAAAGACAATGGGAGAGGGAGGGAATATGACACTTATTCTGGGCTCATTCCTATACCCCTCTTACTGCCCTCTGACTACCAGTGAAAGAGTTTGGCTTCTTAATGTGTTCCCTTTATACCTTTGATTTATTAATTGATTCAATGGGGGGGGCTAGCAATTATTCACACCTAGCTTATACATTTGATAAGTG
>NW_020945114.1:0-10901 GCF_900497805.2 Vombatus ursinus | reverse complement strand
TCTTTTACAATTCTAACCAAAGTAAGTGCCCTCCAAACCCCCCCCCCACACACACATACACACACACACACCACCCTATCTCCTCTAAACTGTCAACCTCAATTATGTCTCTCTTGGGACCTGGCCTTGGCCTTTGCTGGAGGAATAAAAAATGCTCCCCTCTCTTGCTTTGTGGATAAAAGTGTGAGACTCTTGACTTCCTACTTTTAACACAACTTTTGGAGTCAAGAGATGGGGAAGGGAAAGAACATCATGAAAAAACAAATCAATTGCCAGTGTTGGGTTCAAATAGATATAATCCTGCCACAAGCTACTCAACATTCCAGAGTCAGGGAGACACTCCAAGGATTAGGGGACAGGGATAGCAGAAGCCGAAACCAGAGACTTTGTGCATGTGTGTGAGGCAGAGGGGTGAGATGGGGAGGTACTTAGTAGTAACATGTACAGCGGAAAGAGCATTGGATTTGAAGTTAAAGACCTCAATTCAAACCCTAGCTCTGTCACTGACTCCATGCCACTCCCTTCTTCTATGCACTCCATCCCAAACGTGCATTGGGTAAAGTCTCTTCCCTGCTCTGGGTCTCAGTTATTTCATCTATAAAATGAGAGGAGTAGACTAGAAGACCTCATTAAGGCCCCAACCAGCTCTATGAGCCTATAATGATCCCTCCCTCCTCCCATGTGTGCCCTCCTTTCCAGGTTACAAAATCATTTTTCAAGGTTTTTGTCTTTTTTGAGATCCACACCATCCACTCTTCCTCCATCCAAGAAGCAAGCCAACTACCATCACTCATTCCCATTTAAATATAAGGAAATTGAAGCTCAGAGAGATGAAGAATATTGTAATAACATCATGATGATGGTGGTTGTGATAGTGATGATAACAAAAGATTATTTTCTCATCTAAAAAATGAGGCAGCTAGGTGTCACACTGGATGGAGCCCCTGGAGTCAAGAGATTCATTTTCCTGAGTTCAATTGGCCTCAGGCACTTACTGGCTTTGTGACCATGGGCAATTACTTAATCCCATTTGTAAAAGGAGCTGGAGAAGGAAATGCCAAACCACTCCAGTATCTTTGCCAAAAAAAACTCCAAAAGGAGTCACAAAGAGTTGGACACAACTGAAATGACTGAACAATAACAACAACGTCTAAAAAGATAATGATGACGACTTATATTTCTAAAACACCCAAGTCTTCTGACTCCACAAACTGCATTGTCTCTATCATTATCATTATTATCAACATCATTTGACAGATGAAGTTATTAGGGCTCAGAGAGCTGAAGGAATTTGAACCCAGAATCTCTGAAGTCCCTTTGGACCCTGAACTTCCATGATTCTCTATGGAAGACCTCTGTCTCTGTCCTAGTTACTCCTTCTACTTCTAGACATGGGGCAGAAAGCTGCCAAGAGAAAGGTTTAAGAACTCATTGGCTTAGCTTAGGGTCAACTGAGTCCCCCAGATCATGCAACTAGTGAGGCTCTCTCTGCCTCCAAACTCCTCCAGCCCCCAACCAAGATCCACTCAGAAATGCAGACTCCCTCCACAACAAACCTCCACTGTCCTGGGAACAACAAACCACAAAACCTCAGTTTCCCATGCTGAGCCTTGAAGACACTTTATCACCACTTCTTCTAGAGGGGCAAGTAAAGCTACTTCTCTATGTACAGACACAGCCATGGCCACAGCTGGTTGAGGGTATGGGTGTGCCATTCATAATCTCCCAGAATGCTCCCCAGCTATTTCAGTCTCTGCTTTGGCTATATCAGTGTAAGAGGACTTCAAATCACTACATCATTGTCCTGTGATCTCTGACACAGAGGTGCCCAGAATATTCCAAGGATATGGAGGAAGCAGTTGTCATTGACCTTAGGATACTGACCCATCCATGAGAGCCAAATCCCTCCTGCTCTGGATTTCTCTATACCCAAACCTTGGACAGGTTGGCAGTGCCACCCAGCCCACAAGAATCCCTGGGGAATTCTCATAACAGGCAAAACATGCCCACAGACCCAATAGAATGATACCCAGGTATGCTATACCCCAATAGCCACAGCTAGCCAACTATGACAAAGTACTACTTGTCTCCTTCCTATCTTCTTTCTCTAAGCACTAGGAGGCACCAGTCTTCATCTATGATGTGATGAGAGCAAAACATCAGCATGGAAAAGCCTTGCTTCTTCTGGTTTTCTGTGCACTGGATGCAGGCAGCTCTGGGTTGGGAAAGATACTTGCCTCAAGGCTATTGGCTACAATCTGTTGCCTTCCCACCCCTGTCTCAGTGGCCCCACTTCCACAAGCTGGACTAACACTTATCTGTCACTAGATTATCTTTAGATTTCTTTCCAATTTTTATGATCCTGTGATGCTATCAACTTATACATAAATCAACAACTTACAATGGACTGAACCACAGATTTCAGCATGCTGAAGGATTCACTCATAAGATGGTTCATCAGTTCCTGGAAACTGGGGGGAATTACTGCATTGCTGAGCATCGAGATGTTTGTCCGGTGGACTGGCAATGTGATGTCCGTTGTGTGGACGGGCACAATAACATCTGTCATGACAATGGGGGCTGTCATATCTGCCATGTGGACAGGCACTGTGAGGTCTGCAGTGTGGACAGGGCCTGTGAAGTTGGAGTGGACAGACCCCCTAGGGTCTGCCATTTGGGTAGGCACTGTGAAGCCTGCTGTGTGGACAAGGTCTGAAAAATTGGATGTGTGGGATTTGGCATTTGGCATTTGTACGGACTCTGTGATGTCTGCAAAGTGCAGAGAGTCCACACAATTGGCTCTGCGGATGGGCACAGTGATGTCTGCCATGTGGACAGGCACTGTGATATCTGCTGTGTGGATGGGCACAGTGACATCTGCCCCAAGGATGGGTGCCATGATGTCAGCAACATGGACGGGAACTCTGAGATGTGTTGTGTGGATAGGGCCTACATGCTTTTCTGTCTGGATAGGCATTGTGAAGTCTGCAGAGCGGATGGTCACTGGGTTCTGGGCTGCTATGTATGTAGAGCCCCTGAGGCTAGCTATAGTGTGAATAGGCCCTGTGTTTGCCATGTGTCTGGATGCTGTTGGCGCAATGATACTTGCCATGGGGGTAGATGCTGTAACATCTGCCTTGTAACTGGACACTTTGGAGTCTGCCTTGGGAACAGTGCCTATGAGATGCTCTGCCTTATGAGTAGGCACTGTGAGTGCTGTCATTTGGATAGACACTGTGATATTAGCCATGCAGACAGGCACTGTGACATCAGCCATGCAGACAGACACTGTGACTTTCCTATGAACAGGCACAACATCTGGTCTGGGGACAGGCTTTAAGACAGCTGAGAGTGGATGGGCATTGGGATGTCCACCCATAGACAGTGTCTCCTTTCCTTGATGGGGTTCCATGGATAGTGAGAGAGAAAACCCTTGGCTTACACCTCAGGTATCACTGAGTCAATGGAACCCAAAGCTAGAGCCCATCATGGATAGATCGCCTTTGTGAGTAGATCAAGGAGGGCTCAGTCCTGACACAGGCAAGACAAATTGGGGCCCCAGTCAAAGAATCTCTGCTGTCCTGGGTCACATATAGACAACACCAACCCTGTGGTGTCCAAGGGCCACAGAATGAAATCACTGGAGTAACATCAACTCCTTAAGCCCACTGTGAGCGTGGAGGAACATGGCCTGGTTCTGTGACTGAGTCCACTGCATATCTAATCTAGCTCAGGACTGCTGTAAGCTCACTCTAGATGGTGTCATAGCACTCACCCACGTGGCAGATTTCACAATGCCCATCCCCATAAAACAGCTAATCTTCAAAGATCACCAGCTTCTGTTTCTGACACTGCCTTCTATGTGGGTTTTCCATCCCTCCCGTTGAGAAAAGATTGAGCAGCTGGTTACTATACTACCATACCTGTGCCCTGGTTTCACGTTTCCACAATTCCCTGAACTGCTTGTTGCATTTTCACAGAGGTGTGACCATCCCGTTGTCCAGCAACATAGTCTCTATATGCAGTACCTCCTGCCGGCACATCGAACCTGGGGGCTTTGAACCTCTAATTGAACAATTGAAGGTAATTTTTCCTTATCATGCTGTTTCAAAGTTGGCACCTGACACTGTGTAGTTTTGATGATGTTTCCCTGTGTATGGTCACTGTGACGTCTGATGAGTGGATGGGCTTTGGGTCATCTGCTGTGTAGACAGGCACAGTGACATCCACAGTGTGGATGGGAATGACAATGTCTGTCTGTGGCTGGATCTTGAGATGACTGTACTCAGGTGGTGACTTCCAGGTAGGGATGGACAATACTCTTTTGAAAGGCACAGTGACGTCGACTGTGTGGAGGGGCACAGTGAAGTCTTTCTCTTGGTGGATTTTCTGAAGTGGGAGAGACGTCTGTCTTCCACAAAGCTGGCTGGATCTCTGAGATTTGCCTATGAATGCATCTTGCCACGTGGACAGGCGCTGTGAGATCCGCTGTGCAATTGGCACCTGGGGTGTCTCCCGTGTGTACAGTGACAGCATGGTCCTCCTGTGGACAGGTACTGTGAGATCTACTGAGCTGATGGGTACTGTGACATCTGTTTTAAGAAAGGGTGCTGTGACGTCTGCAGTATGGAAAGGCACTCTAATTTTGGTTGTGTAGACAGGCATTGTGAGAGTTGGTGTGTATACAGGCTCTCAGGTAACATATACAGGCACTGTGACTTCTGCTTATGGAAGTCCACTGGGAGCGCTAGGGAATGGATGGGCATTACAGCATCTGCACCATGAATGGACAATGTAGTGTCTGCCATGTGAATGGCACTGAGATGTCTGCCTGTGGGTTGGTACTACTGGTCTTGCCTGGGGGCAGGCACTCACTATGATGTCTGCCAGGTAGATGGGGCACTGTGACATCTATCTATGGTTAGGCACTATGACAACAGCCAGAATAAAATGGTCAGTCTCCACATCACCAGCATCAGGAAACATTCTGATACTCTCGTTATCTAGGTCTACGTTCAAATGTTGCTGCTATCGGGAAAAGACTGGACGAAGCAGATCTGGGGGCCTGCTGGAGCTACTGTCATGCCTACACATTGGTTTCCCTCCATTTTTTTCAATGTCCTGAATCTCTACATCATTGTAAGGATGTGATCACCCCTGACTCCCAACAACTTCCATATCTCACAGGAGACTGGCCCCACTGCCTTCCATGGCCCATGACCTAGAGCATTCCAGGTGTTGCTAATTCAAATGTGGTCTCATGGCTGTCCCTAAGCCCCTGCATAGGGCTTCAATAATCATCAAACCCCTTGAGGTGGCATCAGATGTAGGGCCTGGAGGCAACCATCTTCTACAGGCACCCTGAGTTCTAGGACAACAGTTAGAGAACACAGTGGCAGATTTAAGGTAGATCTACAGAGGAGCTCCCTTAGCCATCTGAGCTACCCCCACCATATATGTAACAGGCTGATGCACATCAGTCATAGTTCATCAAACAGGAAAAGAAAGGGAAGGAGAATAAGCAGCTCAGCCTCCTTGCAGCAGCAGTAGGATACGTTATCTCAACCTGTTGTGTGATGGCTGACCTCTCCACCTCCCGTCCACCCCCATGTGCAACCCCCAGAAACCATCTCTGCCTGAACTTCAGTCCCAGGTTTTGATCACCCTTTATTATTTCACTCCAGTCTAATGGTCACCATGTCTGTACCAAAATAATAATAGTAGAAATAACAGTAACAATAATAATAATGATAACTGACACAGTGCTTCAAGGTTTGCAAAGCATTTTTACAAATGTCTCATTTTATCCTCACAATTCTGGGAGATAGGTTCTATTATTATTCCCTTTTTATTTTTTTAATTGTACTTTTTTTTTATCAGAACATATTCTGTTCTCTCCTTCCCACTCCAACCTCCTCCGCCCCACAAAAAAAAAGTACAAAAGAAAATAAAAACCCTGTTACAAACATGTAAGGTCAAGCAAAACAAATTTCTGTACTGGCCATGTCCAAAAAATAATGTCTCATTCTGCACTCTTGAGTCCTCTCTATCAGGAGGTGGGTAGCATGTTTCATTACTCCTCTAGAATTATGGTTGGTCATTATCCTGTTCAGAGGTTCTAATTCTTTCTAAGTTGTTTGTCTTTATCATTTTGTTGTCATTGTATAAATTGTTCTCCTGATTCTACTCACTTCACTCTGCATCAGTTCATACAAGTCTTTTCAGATTTCCCTAAAACTACTTTCTTCACATTTCTCAAAGTACTATAGCATTTATTTGACTTGCAACATTGATCCTCTTCAAGAATAAAGGACAAACAACAACAACAATAATAGTATTTATTTATCCCTTGACATGTATAACTTGTTTAGCCATTTCCCAACTTGTGAGTATTCTCCTTGAACTTATTCTTTGCCACCTCAAAAAAAACCTATAAATATTTGTGTATCTCCTTAATTAGCTTGTTTTTCTTAAGACCAATCTCTCCCTTAATGTAATCCTTCTGTATTCCTTCTTCTCCCATTATTTTTCCCAGTTGAGTGAAATGTATGTTTTGTATCAATCATGCATGTGTGTGTGTGTGTGTATGTGTTCTTCCTTCCTTTATCCAATTCAGATGAGAATAAGGTGCAAGTGTCAGTTACTTCTCCCATCCCATCCTCCTTGTTTGATGTCTACTTGCATACCTTGATTATGTGGGATAATTTCCTCTAACTTTCCTTTCCCCTCTTCATATTCCTCTTCTCCTCCCTTTCCATTCTTCTTCTTATTCTGCAGGATTGAATCAGTCTTGCTACTCACATCTCATCAATACCCTCTGCCCCTCTGACTGGAGGGCAGATCCATGAGTTCTAAAATCTCCGTTTAAGGAGGAGGACAAGCACAGTCTTCTTCCCTTTTCTCACCAATAGCACTGTTTTTTTTTCACTTCTTTAGAGTTCTCCATCATGTACCAAGCACCTTCTTCCCCCAATCCTCATCCTCCTCCCTACCCCATGGCACCACTGTTCCACTTCCTTTTTATGCAGTGTCTTCCCCCATTAGATTGTGAGCTCCTTGAGGACAGGGATTGTCTTTCTTTTTATTGCATTTGTATCTCCAGTGCTTAACATGATTCCTGGCATATAGTAGCCACTTAATAAACGTTTATTGATTATTTATTATTGACTGACAGTGTTTGATACACAATAGTAGGTGTTTAGTAAATGTTTGTCAAGTGACTGATTTTACAGAAATTCTCCACATGGAGAATTAGATGTGTTCTAGTTTCAATGTATTTGTTTCTGGTGAGGCAATCAGGGTTAAGTGACTTGCCCAGGGTCACACAGCTAGTAAGTGTCAAGGGTCCAAGGCCGTATTTGACTTCAGGTCCTCCTGACTCCAGGGCCAGTGCTCTAACCACTGGGCCACTGCTGTCCCTCATTGTATTTTTAAAGAAACTAAGTATGTAATATTGGTCTAGATACTTCTCTGAGTCTTAGTTTCAGTTGCAAAGTGAAGAGGTTCAGGGGTTCACTAGATGGCTCTGGCCAATCTTTTCAGACTCACATCCCATGATTCCCCTTCATATACTCTTATGTTTCAGTTGATCTGAATATCAGCAATTCCTCAAATTTAGCAGTCTTTCTCCTTCCTTCATGCCTCTATTGACACAGCTATAGTGCTCATCTCCATGTTGCAGGATCCTTAGCTTCCTCCAGCACTCAGTTCAGATACCACCTTCTATAGGAAGCCTTCCCTGATCCTGCTAGTCCAGGAGTTCTATACACACCTAAGATTTCTTTAAGAAATTTTCCTCATAATTCCAGAGTGGAAGCATAATGAACCAGAGAGTGAGAGACAAAAGCCTGACTCTTCTCAGAGTTCATGAGAGTCCTGAGCTGGGATTCTATTTGTGAAAGGAGTCCCTCCTGGGCCATAGGTAACATGTACATGTTATTTGCCTAGATAACATGCAAGCTTATTGATGGCAGATTGGGGAGGAGGGGTGTCTGTGTATCCCTAGTGCCTGATATAATGCCTGACACATATTAGGTGCTTAAGAAATGCTTGTTGGTTGATTGATTCTAGTCCAAGATTGACCACTAAGTCCCTTTGTGACCTTAAATCTCTTCTCTGAGTCTCAGTTTTCTTGTAGTTAAGAATACTTTCACTCTCTTTCTCCAAGGGTGGATCAAGGTGAGAATCCAGTAAGGTGATGGAGATGTGAACATCCATTATAACTGTTAGAGAGCCATAGGTCAATATTGTCGCTTTCAGTACAATGATTTGACCACATATGAGGTCAGCCACTTTCATGTTTCACTGGCTACTTCCCCAGAAACCCTTGCCCTTCCCTATATTTTCACTGTCTAGCACTGGGCAACCCTACTATCTGATTTCTCTACTTCTGCTCTGTGGCTGCTGAATATTGATAGAGAATATCCCTCTTCTGCTAAAAATTCTTCCATGGCTCTCTATGACCTGCTGAATAAGGTTCAACCTCATTTGCTCAGCATTCAAAACCTTCTATAATCTGGTCCACCCTATCTCTTTAGTCTTTTCTCCCTATCATTACTGTCTATGCATGCTGGATTCTTTCCCCATCTCCAGATATCCCAAATATGCAGGACTTCTTGCTCCTGTGCCTTTGCTCACACACTATTCCCTCTGCCAGGGATTTCCTCTTCCGTATCTCCACCTGCAGAACTCCTCCCCATCCTTTGAATCTCATCTCAAATGTTGCAATCTCTGAGAATCCTTATTGGATACTAAACTGGGTCAATGAGACCTTGTGTTGTATAACTCTCTGCTTCATACATCTCTCATACACTTACTGTATCATATTGTGCTTTATTACACTGTTTGAGCTTTATCATCCTGAGGGTAGGGACTATGTCCTGTCTGAACTTCATATCCTGTCCCACCCAGCCTGAGTACAGGACTCTGATACACAGAATGCTCATCAGGTTAGCTGCACTTCTGTGATTATAAGCCTGGGATTTTGAAAAGGAGACTCAAAGCATTTAGAGGTGGAAGGGACTTAGAGACCATTTAGTCCAAACCAGGGGTGGGGAACCTGCAGCCTTGAGGCCACATGAATCCAAACTTCACAGAACAAATCCCCTTAGTTTGGATTTAGTCAAAGGGCCACACTTGAGGACCTAGAGGGCCACATATGGCCTCAAAGCCACAGGTTCATCTCCCCTGGTCCAAACTCTTTGCAATCTCATACCCAGGAGAACCACATCTGGCAGTGACCACAAAACCAGCAAAGAATGGTGTAGTAACACAAGACCAGGAGGGAACACTTGTAGGCAGAGACTTAATGCTTTGTAGAGAATGTAGACCAGCTAGACCAGTGAAGAGCAATCCCAGTGAGGGTAGTGAGATGACATCACCAGAAGATATTGGTGGCCCTATAGCCCTGAAGATGTGGGTTGACCCATGTGTATCCAGGCTACATCTATTTCCTATATATGTACCCCTTCATGCATATACTTTGGCTATATATGTTCCCTAAATTTATGCTTTTCCATGCATGTTTACTCTAAGTACAAAGTGCTTGGACACATTGATGCTTTAAAACTGTCTATTAAATAAAGTAGATGCCCATCAATCAAGAAATGGCTAAACAACTTGTGGTACATGAATGTAATGGAACATTGCTCTGATATAAGAAATAATAGGATGAAGACAGAGAAGCAAGAGAAGACTTACATGAACTGATGCAATTTAAAGTAAACAGAGCCAAGAAAACAATAGGCACAACTGCAACAATGTAGGAAAGAATGACTAGGAAACAATAAGAAAGAATGTTGCAAAATTACCAAGTATAAGCTTGGCTCCAAAGAAGACATATAAGAGGACCCCCCCTCCCAACTACTTCACAGAGGTAAGAGGTCCACAGGTTTAGATCACTACATGTCTTTTCACATTGGAGGGAGTATGTTGATTGGTTTTGCTAATTGTTTTTCTCTTCTTCCTCTTTTTTCATTTTTTCTTTTAACAAAACTATTTGCTATATGTGATGTCTTTCTGAGAGAGGGAAGGGAAGAGATACATGGAGAAATTTAGACAACATGAAAACAAAAGATACCAACAAAAATGTAAATAAATACCTACTGATTGAAGACTGATGTGCTCATCCTTTTCTCTGATGATGTGTGTAATTGAAGAAGAGTATGACTAGGGTTTAGGGGGAAATGTTTTATTGCTTATTTTTTATTACACCATTTCATTAAATGCCCTTGTCTTAAATTAATTGTTTCCACTGGCTGACTAGAAAAAGTAAAAATACATTACTGGGGGCTTGTTAGCTATGGCTTTAAGCAGATGCAGATCTATGGAGATCCTTGAACTAAGGCATCTTTGTATAGGAACAAGAGGAAAGTTCCTATGGGGTGGGGGGACAGGTGCCATCCTTGAAGATAGCTATCATTCCCACCCCCCATATCCTCATCTCATTCAATGAATCCTCACATAGCACGAACGTAAAGCTCCCAACTATCCTAGTGTCTGTCCTCTGGATAATCTCCATTTTATCACCGACATTCTTGAAATGTGCTGTCCAGAGCTGAACAAAATACCCTAGATATGGTCTGACCAAGGCCAACTCTAACAGGGTCTCAGTTTTCTCCTGTGTAAAATAAAGTGATTAAACTAGCTGATCTTTAAGCCCCTCCCAGCTCTGACATCCTGTGTTCTAAGGCCCTCCTAGCTCTGACATCCTGTGTTCTAAGGCCCTCCTAGCTCTGATATCCTGTGTCCTAAGGTCCCTCCCACCTCTGACATCCTGTGTTCTAAGGGCCCTCTCAGCTCTGACATTCTGTGTTCTAAGAGATCTTCCAGTTGTGACATTTTATGTTCTAAGGTTCCTCCCAGCTCTGACATTCTGTGTCCTAAGGGCCCTCCCAGCTCTG
>NW_020945113.1:0-16159 GCF_900497805.2 Vombatus ursinus | reverse complement strand
CTCTCTCTCTCTCTCTCTCTCTCTCTCTCTCTCTCTCTCTCTCTCTCCCCACCTCTCTCTCTTCCCCTCACACTCTCTCTCACACACACACATCACCCCCAAAGATTTGCATAATCTTAGTTTAGTTAAATTTAACCATACTTTGGTATATGTGTCTAAAATGTCCAATCTTCAAAATGGGCAAGGCTTTATGGTCTTGTCCCACCATCACATGTGCTTTTCAATATTTCCAAGAGGACATGCTTTCTCCAGGAGTTTCTATGGGGCCTCAAGTCAGTGCAAACCAGGGGGCACTGGGTGGCTCAGTCTTTGGCCTCGATACCATACACTGAGCTTTGAGGAATGTTGTCTTTTGTCTCTTATTTTGAGATCTAGTCCTCAATGCCATTAGCATTACAGCTGATTGGGAGGAGGAGGGAACTTAACTTCTCAAATATTCTCATCTCCTCACTTTAACATGCACCTAACAGTGCTTGGCACAGAATGGGCACTTTAAAGTGCTTGTTGTTTGATTGGTTAGTTGGTTGACTGAGGAGCAAAGCAAGAGGGTGGGTGGGGAGGAGGGGTGCCTCAGCCCAGGTCTGGTCTTGAAAGTATATCATACACTACATGCTTGTAGGGCCTCACTTATACAACCTTGCAAGGCAAGTGTTATTGAGACTAGTAGGCTTGGTAGCCTGTAGAGTGAAACCTCATGCAAAGCTCATGAATACATATGTGTATACATGTGTTGTGCATTTATACACATATGTATTGTACATATGTGTGTGTAGTCATGTGTGTATAGATGTATATTCATTATTAAATCTTTAGCCAGCAAATGGAAGTGTGTATGCATGTCTCTAACTTGCTTAAGACAAAATCTCTCTATTTACTCATATAATCTTACTACACATCAGAACTCATGGCAATCTAATGGTGACTCACTTGGACTCTGATTTGCACACACACCCCTACACTCAATATATATCCCCACACTATTCTCTCCCCTCATGATGGCACCTGGACATGAAGCCAAAGGCAGGACCTATCAAAAGTCTGTGGCCAACAGTATGTGAATGAAAGAGAAATGAGGCAAGGTAGGTTCATTCATAGAAATGGGTCAGTGATCAGAACAATGGACACATACTACCAAGCAAATAGGCATAAGGGGCAGTAGGTATGACAAAGATCCAGAAGAATTGGTCACAATGAGGCAGTAGTGAGATCTGATGTCCAATGAGAGCCAAGAGCTCAAGAAACTGGGTGTTCAAAGTGGCGTGGACTTGTGCAGAGACTTGGAATGCCGAATCAAAAATCCTTAGAGCAAGAGGAAATCTTAGAGACCATCTAATCCAACAGATGAGCAAAGTGAGGCCCAGAGAGGGGGAAAGGATTTGATGTAGGTCACATAGGTTATTATAGCATCACTGGAAATTGTATGCAAGTCTTCTGACTCTCTACACTATTCTTTTCAGTAGACATTATCATCTCACTCAGTATAACCAATGTACCAGCTCCTTCCACACCTGGCAGGTGCTAATACCACATCCTCCTTCCTTACCTGAATGAGTTCAGCAGTGGACAGCTCTATACTACCACTAGTATTTCTTAATCAGTCAATAGGACTTAATAAGTGTGTCTTATGTACCAGGCACTGTGCTAATTTCTGGGGATGCAAAGAAAGACAGAAAGAGTCCTTGCTCTCAAAGGGTTTACACTTTAATGTGGAGATACAAAATTATTATGATGATGATTTTGATGATGATGATGATAGACGCATGATAGATAGATGATAGATGCAATTGAAATGTAAGTGAGTTAATACACTGGACTTGCACAGGCTGGGGCTGGGACTGATCCTAGCGACCTGATTCCAAGAGGGTCAATTTGTCTTTTCAGCTCATTACTCACACCTGGAGTTGAATCAGGAAAATCTCTTTACACAATCATGGTTTTCCAAAATGTGGGTAAAGGTATCCTCAGCTCCAATATATGTGTTTAATGTAATATATACATATATATGTACACGTATGTCTATATACATACCTATATATATAGGAAGTATAGAATAGCTTTTATTTCACCCCACCAAAAAAAAACCCACAAAGATTCAAAGGATCCAAATAAGACGTGTAGAAATAACAGAGTATTCAAATATTCCATCAGCTTCCCCTAGGAGGGAACTGAACTTGGAGACGCTTATCGGGGCCAAACTTTGACATTCCAGTGAAAGACCTCTCCCACTACACAGTGCCTTCCAGAATCATAGTGCCACCCTGTGGTCTAAACTCCCCCAAAAAGGTAAACACACTTTGTGGACTGCTAAACAATCAATCACCTTTCCATTAAACTTTCACTGTTTTGGTTAACTCACTGGCTTTTTCCTACAAGAAGGACATTACACAGGAATTGTAAAGACTACCCTTTTCTTTTTCCAAGGAGAATACTGAACCATAAAATCTTGTTCTAGAAGGTCTGGTATCCAAATTCTCAAACTTGCAAATTTTCAGATTTGAGGTGATTGATTAGAAAACACCAAAGCTACAAGTCCCTTCTCAGGCAAAGTGGACATGTACTTGCCTGCTTTTGCCATGTGCTTCTACAGGAAATATCTTAGTGCCCTGAAGTCACCTTCTTCTTTCTCATAAACTTCATCATCTGTGGACAGCTCTATGCCACCACTAGCACTTCTTCATTATCTGTCAATTAGTTATTCAGTCAGTTGATAATCTATTAAACTAGCAAAACCCACACTCAGAATCTGGCTTAGAGTTCAAGCACATGTAATTACTGTTATCATGTTCCTCTGCTGCAAGTTGACAGCAAATGCTCCTGGGTGCAGCAGCAGGGAAGAAATCTCCTCTCACTACCCACTATTGAACTCCAGATTTAAAATCAAAGAGGAAGTCTTAAAAAGAGCTAGAGAGAATTACCTGCTCACTTTCATAAATCACAATAAGAAGGGTGGATTACTAGTCAGCCAAACTTCGGAAAGCAACCCAATCAGTAGGGAACCAAGGGTATACTTACGTTCCATGAAGAGATATCTCAGTTACCTCCTGAAAAATAGTCCATGTTTTATAATCACATCAGAGTGATTGGGGAACTCCTCAAATTGATCAATGGTTCCCCTGATCGCTCCCCTTCATATGACAATACTACCATTTTGATAGGAATTTTAGTTTTCCAGAGTACTTTCCTTACAAGAATTAATTGAGGTGGGTAACACAAGTATAACTTAAAGATTTGTTATCTCACCAATGTGGGGATTTCTTCTAATATCAAGATCATAACTCATCTATGCCTGCCTATACCAGGCAGCTCTTATCTATTGTTGTTTTTCAGTTGTTTCAGTCATGTTTGACTCTTTGTGACCCCATTTGGGGTTTTCTTAGCAAAGATACTGGAGTAGTTTGGCATTTCCTTCTCCAGCTCATTTTACAAATTAGAAAACTGAGGCAAATAGGGTTAAATGACTTGCCCAGGTTACTCAACTAGTGTCAGAGGCCAAATTTGAACTCAGGTCTTCCTGACTCCAGATCTGGCACTCTATCCACTGCACCACCATGCCCTCCCATAAATTCACCACAAAGGCTCCATCCAACAGGATGGGGGCCTTCCTCACTTTCTTTTTACCACACTAGAGTAGCACACAAGCTATACATCCCTTGAACTAGTAGTAGTGGTAGTGCTGGTGGTGGTGGTGGTGGTGGTAGTAGTAGTAGTAGTAGTAGTAGTAGTAGTAGTAGTAGTAGTAGTAATAATAATAATAGTAGTCATCATAGTAGTAGTCATCATTGTCATCATAGTATTTCCTAATGATATATAATGAAAATATAAGTATTATGTAATTTATTATTCCACTTAATAATAACTATTATCTCATTTTGTCTTCACAACACCCCTATGAGGTACCCATTCTAGAGATGAGGAGACTGAGGCTAAAAGACATTAAATAATTCACCCAGGATCACACAACTAATAAGTATCTGAGGCAGGATTCAAACTCAGATCTTCCTGACTCCAAGTCAGATTGTAATCTCCTTGAGGTCAGGAACTGGTTTTTACCTTTGTAGCCAGGATTAGCACACTGCCTGATACATAGTAGATGCTTAGTAAGTGCTTGATGACTTGACTCCTAAGTCCAATAGTATCTACTAAGCCACCTAAATGCTACAATGTGGCAAGCCCATTTTCTTTTTCACTCGTATATTTCTTTGATGACATCCTTTCCTCTAATTCTCCTTTATAATGTTCTGCATCCTTCCTGCACCCTCCATTTGCCTCTGCATCACCTTCTGGGTGATGTTTTCAATTCTTTAGAATGTTCTATGAGTCACAGCCACAAAATAATGCAGGCAGAATGATGGTATTAAAAATATGGGCCGTTGTTTCAGGGAGGTTTGGGGTCGTTGGAAAAGCTCTGCAATTGCCAAAAAGACTGCAAAGCCTGCTCTCCTCTTGTGTGAAGGCAGCTCTTATTATGCCTGTTTTTACAGATGAAAAAACTGAGGATCAGAGAAGTAAAAATGACTTTCTCAGGGATGCATGGCTAAATGGTGTTCGAGTCAGGGTTCAAATCAAAGAACTCAAATCACAAGTCCTATATTCTATCCAATCACCCCACATGATACCTCTTCCGGGAAAATAGCCATGTCTGCATTTCAGGATAGTTTCTTCAGAGTCAAGAACTTTTTTCTATGAGACCAGCTCATAGTTTTACATTAAAAAATGATGCTCCTGGCCCACCATCATTAAAGCATGTGCTGGAAACTATGCCTCTAACAGTTCAGAAAGATGGAAGTTTGCTGAGCATTATGGAAGCAGACAAGGTTAACTCTATTGCAAGCATTTGTTTTACTATCAGCTCTTCCTCGCAGTGTGCTAGTGAAAGAGAAATCAAGTCAGCCAGAAATTCACTCCGAAAGGCAGGGGAGGGGATGGGGAAGGGGGATGGGTTAATGGGGCTCTCTTGGTCCTGACTGATTTGTAAGTGAATTGTCTTAAATATTTGAAAAACAAGTAATTGTTATGCTACATTAACTGCTTGCAAAAAATAGAGAACAAAGTTTCATTATAGAAAAGAATTAGTGTTCTTCAGCTGGGAAATAGCTAAGCAAATTATAGTATATTAATGTAATGTAATACTATTGCACCATAAAAAATTTAAAGGAACAATTTCAGAGAAACACAGGAAGACCTGTATTAACAGATGCAGAGTGATGTGAGCTGAACTAGGAGAACAATTTATGCAATAATAACAACATTGTAAAGGCAGGCAACTTCCAAAGACTTAAGAGCTCTGATCAATGCAATGATCAACCATGATTTTAGAGAACCAATGATGAAGAATGCTACCAACCTTCTAAAAGAGAGATGATGAACTCAGTATGCAACATGAGACATACATTTTCATGTAACTAACATGGAGGTTTGTTTTTCTTGAATATTTACATTTATATCTGTATGTATGTATGTATATTTGTGTATGTATATATATACATATACATACATAGAGAGAGAGAGAATTTTGGGTTTTTTCCAATTGAAATTGGGAGGTGGGGTGGGAAGGAGAAAGAAGAGAAAAGGAAGGAAGGAAGGAAAAAAGAAGGAAGGATGAAAGGAAAGAAAGAAGAAAGAAAACTTATTTGTAATGGACAAACATTGAAAATTTTCCCATAGGATCATAGGCTTTTAGATTTTTTTTTTACCTTACCTAAGACTGGTCATTTAATCCAACTTTCTCATTTTACAGATGTGGAAACCAACGCTCATAGAGACTGACTTGCCCACGGTCACACAGGTAGTGAGTGACAAAATAGGGATTTAAATCCAAATTCTCTTCCTCCAAATCAAGAGCTCTTTGCAATGCTCAATCCAAGATCAAAGGGAAGCCAGACCGTCTACTGTAACAATAATCATAATCAAAGGAGAATAATAGCAACTAACATATACATAGCTCCTTAAGGTTTACAAAGCACTTTCCTTATATTTTCTCATTTGGTCCTCATGACAACCTTATGAGATAGACACTATTATTTTTCTCTTTTTACTGATGAGGAAACTGAGGCTGAAAAAGGTTCAGACCACAATCAAGTAATTACAGCTAGTAAGTGTCTGAGGCAGGATTCAAACTCAGGACTTCCTGATTCCAAATCCAGAACTCTACTGTACCACATGACCTCTGGAGTCCCCAGACTCCAGGGGTGCTCAGTTGGCTGGGTGGGAACCTCTCAACTCTCACATTTTCACCCGAAAAAACAGAAGTTCAGAGGAATGAACAAGCAGCAGTAAGTAACCAGGATGCATCCCAAGGTCTTCTGAGTCCCACCCCAACGATCTTTCTTCAACAACAGGTTGTTTGTTCCAGGCTTAGGCAGTCATCTCCCCCACCCCAAGTATCCTCCTTCCTTATGTCCCCTTCTCCTCATTCCAACCAAACTGACTGATGGGTCATTCCCTATGATTGACCTTCTACTTCCTTATTCTGTATGGCTGTTCATCCAAACTATTTGTGGCAGACATGTGGTAGAGCATTCTGAGCTCATATTGGTCTGATCAGTCACAGTCAGACACATTATACCTTGACCCCAACATAGTGATGTCATTTTGGTTCTCTTTAAGAATGAAGGACAATAACCGCCACCGTATGACTGGACAAGGGATCATACAGGCTTTTCTAGAAACCCTTTGAGGAGAGGGAATCTGCTACCTCTTGAGGCTGCCTATTCCACTCTAGGGCAGCTCTAACCACTAGGATTTTTTCTTTACATCAAAGCCTTAGTCTGCCCCCCTGAAACATACCCATAACTCCTAGTTCTATCTCTGGGGCCAAGCAGAACAAGCATAGCTTCTTCTTCACATTAACACAGCCATAGAATATAGACTCATTATATCTTTAATTAATCATCTCCAGTTCGTTCAACTGGTCCTCATATGGTATAATCACCCCTCCTCCCAATTAATTGATAAACATGTATGAAGCATCAGCTGTGTGCCAGGGGCATTGGGGTGGGGATATAAAAGGGTGATGGTCCTGCCCTTAAGAATCTTAGATTCTGCTGAGCTAATATAACTCTCTGAAATTATCTCCTCTTTCCCCTGTATATATCTAGCACATAATAGTTGTTTGGAGGTTGTCTCCCCAATTAGCCTGTAAGCTCTTTGAGGGCAGGGAAGATTTTTGCCTTCCTATGAAGCCCCAGTGCTTAGCACAGTGCCTGGCATCCAAGTGTTTAATAAGTATTTGTTGACTGATTGACTATATGCAAAATAAATGCAAATTTAGGAGTGGATGGGGGAATCCAGAAAGGCCCCTTGATAGAGATAGCAGGGATGAAGGGAACTACAGAGTCTGAGGTGGAAATGAAGACAGATAGTATTCAAAGGCATGAAGGCAGGAACCTGACTGCTGTGTGCAGGGAACAGCAAATTGTCCAGTACGGCTGGAGCATAAAATGGGACAGGGAATGATTTACAATCATCCTGGAAAGAGAAGCTTCTTGATGAGGGGAGTGACACAGTTTGACCAGTAGTTTTAGAATATCAATTAGGCAGCCATGATGTGGAGGCCGTATTAGCGAGGGGAGAGCCTGGAAGCAGAGACCAACTAGACGATCTTGTTGCCTTCTTCTGGATGGGAATTCAAGTCATGTCCAGAAAGATGCTGGGGCATGAACAAGTGGGACTATTACAGCCTATTCAAAAATTGTGTAAAGGTCTGGAGATATAGTCTGACCAGGTCAGAGAAAGAAAAGGTTACCATCTCTCTCATTCTGGACTCTAGACCTCATCGGTTGTTTGCCTCATTCTGTTCTCAATGTTAGAATGCTCTGCTTCTCCCTATCTATGGAAATCCTACTCATCCTTCCAGATTAACTCAAATGCCAGCTCTTCCATCATTCCCCCACCTCACAATCTGGCAGTGATCTTTTCCCTCCTCTGAACTATTTGTATATAATGGGAACCAAGAGACTCACTAACTGTATGACCCTAAAGAGTGACAGTGTACAGGTGTCCGGGAAGAGCAGTAACTCTGGTGTGAGGGCTGCTAAGCCCTTTTCAGGACTGCTTTCCACCTCTGGTGTCCACCTGATTCACTCACCTGGCAACTGTGGCTCCAAGAAGCTGTAGCATGTGCAACAGCCACAATCCAGGAAACTGTTTCAGCAGATGGGCCAAACCAGGTTGAGGGTAACCAAGGGGTTTCAAACTCATTAGTGAGTTGGAGTGTGTCTGCCCAAGCATGTGAAGACTTTCCCTGGTGAAATGGGCAGATGAGAACAATTCATTCCAACATCCATGAAGGCGGCTAAATCAAGCGCTGTGGAGAGCTTAGAGCTTGGTCAGAGATGGAAGGTGCCAAGGTCATCCACTGCATCCTGAGCCATCACCAGTTGTCTTGACTTTTGTCTTGCCACTGGACCCCAGTGACTCTGGAAGAGAGTGAGGTTGTGCAACTCTGCCTCACTTAAATTCAATTTATGTGCAAATCAAAAGATATCGACCATGCCATTTTACCAAAAGATATGACCCTGGGCAAGTTATTGAATCTTTCAGCCTTAATTTCCTATCTATAAAATGGGAATGATGATAATGATGATGATACTTAACCTCTCTCAGCCTCAGTTTCTTCATCCACAAAATGGAGATGAAGATATAGATATATGCAGAAGTTCCCAAATTCATTTAGCCTACCACCACCCCCTTTTGAAAAAAATTACTCAGCATCCCCCTAGAAACCTACTTTCTTTAACCTTTTAACCATTTTTTAAAATTTGTGTCATTTCAAAAGAATATATATATATATATTTTAAATGATGCATCTTAAATTTAATAATTTATTTTAAATTTGTGGGAGTTTTTCTGCATTGAAATTTTGATGACACAATATTGCATCATATAACCATATAGTATCTTGTTGTAAACAAGTCATTACACGCACATATTCCTACTGCTTCATGGTGGACTTCTGAACAATAGGCAACAGATTCACCTGCCAACACTTGCTTGTTAAGACCTGTCAGCAAACTTGACCACTGATCAGTTATAATTTGCATTTTGTATGTTTATTTGGAAAATAATGTAATCATTGCAGCTTTAACTCTGTTGCACAATAGATGAAATATGTACAACCATTTTTCAAAATGTTCTTATCTTTTCTTTCCTTATACTTCCACCATTCCCTTATTTTTATTCAATGCATCCCAATTGCACCCGAGGCTACTAACCCTACATCATTCCAGCACCTCCCAGAGAGTGGTATCACCTACCTTGGGAATCTATGGATATATAGATATAGATAGTATCTACTTCCCAAGGCTGTTATAAGGTACAAATAAAATAATATGTGTAAAGTGCTTTGCAAACCTTAAAGTGCTAGCAAGGAGGAGAAGGAAGAGGAAAAGGAGGATGAGAAGGAGGAGGAGGAGGAGGATGTAACCCCTATCCCAAAGCCCATTGTTACAGAACTCCCTGTTTATTGGTGGAGATGAATGCCCTACTCTACAACAGGAACCCTTTTCATTGCAATTATTACTATTATTTTCAAATCCCACCTCAGACACTTACTAGCAAATCAATCTCTCTGGGACTCAATTTCTTTTTTCTCTATAAAATGGAGAGAATAACACACTTCCCCTACAACCCCATAGGGATATTGTGAGAAAAGTGCTTTGCTAACCTTAAAGCATTATCTAAATGTGAGTGACTATCACACCTCTTATGGTACTATTCATTCATTCAATAAACATTAACTGCCTACTATGTACCAGGCACTGTGCTAAGTGCTAGCTACTCTCCAGTCTTACCCCTCTGCCTACTACCCTGTGAGCTCCCTGAGGGCAGGGACCAGGTCTTCCTTAGGCCTGTGTCCCTCCTAGGACCTAATACAATAACAAGTGCTCAGTAACTTTTTTTGAATGAATAAATGAATGACTATAAGCAGTTTTCAATAATAAAATCCTAGAATGCCAACGCTGGAAGAAAAAAACCCTTCCATCATGAAATGTTAGAATATAAAATGTGGAAACTAGAAAAGACCTTATAAGGTAGAATGTTAGAATACAGAATGACAAAGCAAGGAGGAATCTTAGAACATGATTGTCAGAGCTGGAAAGGGATCTTGGTGTTAGAACATAAAAATTCATCCCTGGGAGGGAGCTTAGAACATAAAATATAGAATATCAGAGCACACAGGAATCGTAAAGTTCAACTCCTTATTTTTGTAAAAGGGGAAAATAAGGCCTAGGTAGAGGAAGTGACTTGTTTGAGGTCACATAGATGGCCAATCACCTACTAGTCACTTTCAGAGACCAATCTGTTTTTTTAAGGGAGTGGGGAGCTTTTGAATGTGTGCCTCTTGTGCTAAGTGATGCACTTGGCCCAGACTAAGCCCGACATGTGGGTGCTGTCAGACGCCTAGCCATCAGGCTCAGAGACGCCAGCCTCTAATAACTTTATGCAAAGCATGATTATGGGCAGACGGCAGATTTCTCTCCTCCATACATTTGCAATTACTGCAGTTCTTTTCCACATTACATTTTTCAGCAGACGAGTCATGTATAGTTTGGTTAAACTGATTATGAATCACTTTTTCTTCTATGTAGGAGAATAATTTCTTCAGCTTGGTTGTGTATAGAGTAGTTATTGAGACATCAAAAAAATCAAAACCCTAAAACTTGGTAATGCAGGCGAGGATGGCGCCTGGCAGAGTCTAGGACCCTGAAGGGTGGTGGAAGGGAAAGGGACTAATAGGGACTTGGAGCCGCCATATTAATTGTGACTTCTCACTTCTGTTTAGTGTTTTAAGGCTTACAAAGGAGTTGTTGAGTTGGATTGGAGATATTGCTGGAAGAGGGCCCATACAGAATGCTTGTGCCGGGCACCAGAAGAACTTGACTCTGACCTTCATCGATGAGAGGGACGTTAGTAAGCCTTGGGAAACAGTGCCAGCCTTAGGGGTCATAGGTTACATTCATCACTTTTGCACAGGCTTCTATCATTTTTTTGTGTGCCTGTTGCTTCCCCCAATAGAAGGTAATCTCCTCAAGGGCAGGGACTGGTTTGTTGTTGTCTTTTTATTTCCAGATCTTAGCATAGTGCCTGATCTATAGGGGGCATCTGATTAAGTGCTTGTTGATTGAGTGATTGACAGGAACCATAGATCACTTATACAACTCATTCAATTTATAGAGAAGGGGACTAAGGCTCAAAGAGGTTTAAAGACTGCAGTGGCAGAATCAGGGCTGAAACCAATGCCATACTGACTTCAGGGCATCCTGGCTTTTATAATGATAGTCCTATGCCTCACGTATTTATCTTATCTTTATCCCCCTTTTCCCTGAAGTAGCCTTCCTAGGAGGGTAATAGAACATGAAATGTCAGCACTAGAAGGGACCTTAGCACAGAGAATGTCAAATCTTGGAACAGAGAATGTCAGAGCTGGAAAAGCCTTTGGAACCTAGAATATCAGAGGTCAAAGGGGCCTTTGAATAGAGAATATCAGAGCTGGAAAGGCCTTTAGAACCTAGAATATCAGAGGTCAAAGGGGCCTTCAAACAGAGAATGTCAAAACAGGAGGATCTCTTCAAAGTCACCCAATCCAATCCTAACACCTCATTTTACAGACAGGGAAACTGAGGGCCAGAAAAAGAGATTTGCTCATTGCCACATAGCTAAGAGTCACCAAGCTGAACATTAAGCCTAATTGTGAGTCACCACGTGTTTCTCTTTCCAGTGTAACAAATGAAAAGAAGGAAAAAGACATTGTCAACCTTTGTCTGAGCAAAAGGGAAAAGTGCGCCTTTCCTAAGGTCAGGCAGGGAGTGCTGGGAATTCAAGAAAGCACTAGAAGGGATTCTTCCCACCCCACTTTCCCAGTAACTCTAGAACTGGCCATTAGTAGAGACAGAGGAAGGCAAGGGAGGCGGGGAGGTGGGGGGCAGGGAGCAGGGGGCAGGGAGGTGGGGAGGCTGGCAGGGGGTGGGGGGACCCTTTGGTTCCTGGCTGAGGGATTTGAGATGATCTTTTTTGTTTTCTCCTTTCCCTCTTGTGGACAATTGCTAAATAGCCCCCAAATACAGTCTTTCAGGTGTGTCACCAAAGAGCATTGAACTTAGAATCAGAAGGCTTGGGTGCAAGTCTCCATCACTTACTAAGAAAACTTGAATGAACCATTTTTTCTCTTTGAAACTTAGTTTCCCCATCTGTAAAATGGGTAATTTGGATGATATGGTCTCCAAGATCCCTTCAAGCTCTGACATTTGTGACTTTGCTTCAGAATATCTGGATTCAAAGCCCCTTTACTAGCTGTGTGACTTTGGGTAAGTCACTTCCCTTCTCTGAGAGTGTTCTGCTATCTATAAAGTGAAGGGATTAGAATTGATCTCTAAGGTCTCTTCTGTTTCTAACACTCTATGACTGTGATTTCCCCCCAGAGTCTTTGCTGTCTTTGGTTAATCCCCCCAAGGCAGGGCTTTCTTCCAGCAGCTTGACTTGGCTGCCCTTGAGGAGCAAGGAAGAGCCCTTCCCAGAGAGCTGAAGGATGTGTCTCCCTACCAAGACCCAAGCCAAGGCTAGGAGACACCCAGGCAGGAGTTAGCAGGCAGTAAGCTGAGTAGTGCCATCTCTGCTAGTTGAGAAGTGTCTGGGCTAGAGCTTTCAATTAACACCCTCCATTCCCCAGGCGCCCTCCTGAGTAGTGTCCTGCAGGAATCCAGGCCTGCTTGGTCAGCTGGTGAGGGAGGATTAATTGGGTGTCAGGAGCAGGAGGCCCTGAGAGAGGTCTCCTCTCACCTCCCCAGTGGGGAGAGCAGAGAGCCTGAGCATATGTTAATTGGTTGGATACCCCTCTGCCTTCCTCTGCATCCTGATGCTCTTGTCATTCAGCCTCCTCTGTCTTCTATTTCAAGACTTCTAAAAAACTGAAAGTGTCCACTGAGAAGGCGGCTGTAAACCTAGAGGGATTTTTATTTAATGAGAGACTCTTAGCAAAGATATTTTGGTACATTTTCCAAAACAGACTCCAATTGTCCTGGGTGGAAGGGAGGCAGAGGGGAAATCTATGAGGATGTCCTCTGTCCACAGCCCCCTGCTGTCTCTCTTATATTAATGATAATGGATTTCTTCCCACCATACCCGGAGTCAGCCACATGTACCCAAGAGATAAAATGTGTCAATGGGAACATATAGATGTGCACACATGTTAATAATTCCCATTATTCTAGCATTTTAAGATTTACAAAGTGCTTTTATCACAGCTGCCCTGCACAGTGGGCAATATAAGTTACAGATGAGGAAACTGAGGCTCAGAAAAAAGTAAGTGACTTCACCATGGTCACACAACTCAAAAGTAGTAGAATCAGGGCTCAAACCTAGGTCTTCTAACTCCAGATCCAGTGCTCTTTTCCTCTGTTCCATATTACCTCTCACAATGGCATATTGCAGTGAGAGTCTCTTATTCTAGGTGCTACCAATTTTCAAAATTTTGATTTTATGGAATTGACCAAAAAAGGCACTAATTCATTTTACAGCACCCCACAGCTTTAACTTTAAGAAAGGTTATGAGCTGAAGTACATCATAAGTTAAATGGTGGTACCTGCTGGCAAAGTGTGGTACTACAACCTAGCTCTATTAAACACTGTAAATATTTAATCATCTGTCATTATTGGTTATTATTAACAGTTGTTGATTCTCAACTAAATTCCAACTCTGATGCTTCATTTTACCACAAAGGTCGCTGTGTTCCCAAAAGTGGTCCCAGATAATCCCAAACTCTGTCAGATCCTCAAGCTGGAAATTCTTCGGGTATTATAACTGAGGATCAGCCTAGCCAAGTTCAGAAAGCCACAACACCAGGTTCTCTCCAAAATGATGGATTTTGAACCATACTAACTCACAAAGACCAACACCTAAGGCATAGAGAAGTTGTGATAGGCATCAATAGAGTGAAAGACTCCATTGATGAAATCATGGATTCTCAAGGCATGTGTTATAAAAGTGTTAATGTCAGAAATGATAATAACCTTCATGTAAGAAGTACTTTTAGATTTAAATGTCAATTTCCTTACAACAGCTCTGTGAAGTACACAGAGCAAGGATAATTAACACCCCCCATTTTACAGATGAGAAAACTAAAGTTCATCCAGTCAAAGTGACTAAACCATATTTTAAAACTAGACCTTCTGCTTCCAACTCCAACACACTTCCCACAATACCAGGCTGCTTCCGTGTTTAGTGAAAAGGAAGTAAGGAGTAACATTCTGGGAGTATGAAATGTCTGTAAGTGGAGAACATCAATCAATCAATAAATGTTTGTTAAACAACTGCTATGTGTCAGGCACTGGAAATACAAAGAAAGGTGAAAGACTGATCCTGTTTCCAAGGAGCTCATGGTCTAATGGGAGACATAACATACAAACAACTATGTACAATCAAGCCACATACAGGATAATTTAGAAATAATCAACAGAAGGAAAACACTAAGATTAAAGGGGATTAGAAAAGACTTCCTATAGAAGGTGGGATTTTAGCTATGAGGGGACTCTAATTCCCCTTAGGGTTCATTTTCTAGCAATGCATGGGACTTGCTATGCTCAGTTGAATTCCATTCAACAAATTTTCATTAAGGAGCTTCTATTTTTGTCCTGGACCTTTGATTTTGAGTCAATCTCAATGAATTAAACTATTTCTGTCAATACAAACTAACACCTGACCTGCAACTTTTACTCAGTTGCCTGGAGCCTGAGAGGTTAAATTATTTCCCCAGGTCATATAGTTAATAATGTGTCAGAGTTGAACTCAAACCCAACTCTTCCTGACTCCAAAGCCATCTTTCTATGCTACACTACAATTTGGTTGATTAATTCATTTGATCAAGGGATCTGGTTATCGTTCACACCTAGTTTACACTGCTTCTCTGAAGAGTACTTCCTATCTCGGTACCCATAAGAATATTAAAAATAAAAGATACATCTAGGCCCTGGAGGAGCTCATTGTCTAGCTGTTAAAGCTAGTCTCCATCACATAAAAGAGCTAAATAGATTCAATTATAAGACAGAGTATCCAGAGGAGATCCATCAAGATAGAAAGGGGAATTGAGTCCATGACATTTGAGGACCAGCTGAAGTGACAGGAATGTTTAGCCCAGAGAATAAAAGATGAAAGGAGGTGGGATGTTAGAGTTTTCTTCAAGTATTTTTAACTGCTATCATGTGGAAGAGGAATTATGTTCTGTTTGGGCATAGAAAGCACAACAAGGAGGGTGAAGTTGCAGAGAGGTTCATTTCAGTTTCATATAAATTTACTCCAGCGTCTAGGACTATTTCCCCAAACCTTACTAGTACTGGTGAGTTGGGTCCCCCGGGGACAATTAATTGCTTCTCCTCTCATGGTTCTAGGGATAACTTTGAGAGGGTGGTGGTGGCACCAATACTATTGCCCATGAGCCCCTACCAGTGTGCTCCCCACTGATTATCAGTCAGCCAGAATTACTTGACTCTTAGAAAGGACATTTACTAAGATGCCTTAATAAGAAACAATTGGTACAGAAACATCCTTCCCCCCCCAAAAAAATATATATTATATATAAAAATATATTATTATATATTAAAAATATATATTATATATAAAAAATATATTATATATAAAAAAGATACATTATAGCACAAGCACATACAAAGTCTGGAGAAAAGTGGGCTCAAGTTTAGATGTGGGGAAAGAATTAACCTAACAGCTCCTGATTATTGGAAGTCCATTTCTCACTTTGTGTAGTCCTCATAAAGGACTTTGGTGTAGTTAGCTCTCTACTGGGCTTTAAGAGTTGAAGCATTTACAGAGTCCATAGTGACATGTCTATTCCACCGTAACGGGTCACCTCCCTGAAGCTGCCTTTCCTTGATGTATCTAGTTCACCCTCTCTTTTAGCTCTCAGATGGATGATATTTGTTACTGGTTTAGTCCCTTCAATGACATGATCAATGTGTAGAGAAAGACAATGGGAGAGGGAGGGAATATGACACTTATTCTGGGCTCATTCCTATACCCCTCTTACTGCCCTCTGACTACCAGTGAAAGAGTTTGGCTTCTTAATGTGTTCCCTTTATACCTTTGATTTATTAATTGATTCAATGGGGGGGCTAGCAATTATTCACACCTAGCTTATACATTTGATAAGTG
>NW_020945112.1:0-1232 GCF_900497805.2 Vombatus ursinus | reverse complement strand
ACTTGCCAGCATCTTCAGCTACAAAATCCTAGTGAATTTGCACCCCGACCCATCCCTAGGACTTTTCTCCCTTAGGTCTACTCCTATCCTGAATAGTGAATATGTTCTGTGGCCAACTATATCTAGCTGGCCCCAAACATGAGTCAAATTTCAGCTTGGCCATTTTTTTGCCACTCACACTGCTTCCTAACTCCATCTTTACCCACACCACTACCTACTTCCAACTCTACCTATGCTTCTAATTTCCATTTTTTGCAACTGTTATCAAATAATTATTACTGGACCGTGGTTACAGGAAAGTACATGTCAATCAACACCCCTATTGCTCCATTCAACATTCCTGTGACTTTTCAACCCAAAACATACCCTCCATGGCCACCACTCCTCTACATATATTTTCTCCTTCTATTAGAATATTAGCTCCTTTAGGGTTGAGATAGTTTCACTTTAGTATCCATATCCTCATCACATAGCAGGGTGTTTGGCACATGTTAAGTGCTTAATAAACACTTATTCATTCAGTCAATCAGTTAATAGGGGTGTAGGGTGTTCAGAGTGTATCTGAAAGCCATGATCAAAAGAAGAACCTAGACATCATCTTTCAAGAAATGATCGAGAAATATTGCCCTGATATTTTAGAACCAGAAGGCAAAATAGAAATGGAAAGAATCTAACAATCACCTCCTGAAAGAGATGCCCAAAGGAAAACTCCTAGGAATATTGTAGCCAAATTCCAGAGTTCCTAGGTCAAGGAGAAAATATTGCAAGCAGCCAGAAAGAAACAATTCAAGTATTATGGAAACACAAACAGGATAACACAGGATCTAGCAGCTTCTACATTAAAGGACCAGAGAGCTTGGAATATAATATTCTGAAGGGCAAAGGATATAGAATTACAACCAAGAATCACTACCCAGCAAAACTGAGTATAATCCTTCAGGGGAAAAGTGGACATTCAGTGAAACAGAAGACTTCCAAGCATTCTTGATGAACAGACCAGAGCTGAATAGAAAATTTGACTTTCAAATACAAGACTCAAGTGAAACATGAAGAGGTAAACAGGAAAAAGAAATCATAAGGGATTTATTAAGGTTGAATTGTTTACATTCCTGCATGGAAAGATAACATTTGTAACTCATGAGACCTTTGTCAGTATTAGGGTAGTTAGAGGGAAAAAAGTATGTTTGTAGATAGATAGATAGATAGATAGATAGATAGATAGATAGATAGAT
>NW_020945111.1:0-1281 GCF_900497805.2 Vombatus ursinus | reverse complement strand
ACTTGCCAGCATCTTCAGCTACAAAATCCTAGTGAATTTGCACCCCGCCCCATCCCTAGGACTTTTCTCCCTTAGGTCTACTCTTATCCTGAATAGTGAATATGTTCTGTGGCCAACTATATCTATCTGGCCCCAAACATGAGTCATATTTCAGCTTAGCCATTTTTTTGCCACTCACACTGCTTCCTAACTCCATCTTTACCCACACCACTACCTACTTCCAACTCTACCTATGCTTCTAATTTCCAATTTTTGCAACTGTTATCAAATAATTATTACTGGACCATGGTTACAGGAAAGTACATGTCAATCAACACCCCTATTGCTCCATTCAACATTCCTGTGACTTTTCAACCCAAAACATACCCTCCCTGGCCACCACTCCTCTACATATATTTTCTCCTTCTATTAGAATATTAGCTCCTTGAGGGTTGAGATAGTTTCACTTTAGTATCCATATCCTCATCACATAGCAGGGTGTTTGGCACATGTTAAGTGCTTAATAAACACTTATTCATTCAGTCAATCAGTTAATAGGGGTGTAGGGTGTTCAGAGTGTATCTGAAAGCCATGATCAAAAGAAGAACCTAGACATCATCTTTCAAGAAATGATCGAGACAAATTGCCCTGATATTTTAGAACCAGAAGGCAAAATAGAAATGGAAAGAATCTAACAATCACCTCCTGAAAGAGATGCCCAAAGGAAAACTCCTAGGAATATTGTAGCCAAATTCCAGAGTTCCTAGGTCAAGGAGAAAATATTGCAAGCAGCCAGAAAGAAACAATTCAAGTATTATGGAAACACAAACAGGATAACACAGGATCTAGCAGCTTCTACATAAAGGACCAGAGGGCTTGGAATATAATATTCTGAAGGGCAAAGGATATAGAATTACCACCAAGAATCACTACCCAGCAAAACTGAGTATAATCCTTCAGGGGAAAAGTGGACATTCAGTGAAACAGAAGACTTCCAAGCATTCTTGATGAACAGACCAGAGCTGAATAGAAAATTTGACTTTCAAATACAAGACTCAAGTGAAACATGAAGAGGTAAACAGGAAAGAGAAATCATAAGGGATTTATTAAGGTTGAATTGTTTACATTCCTGCATGGAAAGATAACATTTGTAACTCATGAGACCTTTGTCAGTATTAGGGTAGTTAGAGGGAAAAAAGTATGTTTGTAGGTAGATAGATAGATACATACATAGATAGATAGATAAATAGATAGATAGATAGATAGATAGATAGATAGATAGATAGATAGATAGATAGATAG
>NW_020945110.1:0-1215 GCF_900497805.2 Vombatus ursinus | reverse complement strand
AAAATAACTGCTTCAGAGTTGTGTCAAACGTACTATAAACCATAAAAAATTTATCAGCTATTATCAATAATACATTGTATAGGGATCTGAATTTTCCTAAATATTAATAAATATGCTTTAAAATTCTACATTCAAATTGTTGTCATATTTACATATATATTCTTATATCTAGCTTTCAAAGCTTAAGCCAAAAGGCTTTATGTAGTTTCTATACTTAATAGAGAACACGTTCTTCTCAGTAACATTTTTTTCCAGACAATTAGGGATATGGTGATTTCCATACACTGGAGGCTGAAAAAATAACTTTCAAAGGACATACATACAAAACATGGTAGTGGAACTTGGTTTTAGAATGCTTGTCTGTAGCACAGACTTTGACATAGCACAGATCTGTCTGTGATCTTCCAGTTTTCTCTGCCTTTTCTTTTAAGTTGCTAGATTGTAGGGAGCCCAACATGGCTGCTATTTTATCCTATAGCAAATAGGGAGCTACTAAGATGAGAAGTGAAATAGAACTGTGCTTTGGAGATTATTTTGGCATCTGTGTAGAGAATGATCATTTAGGAAGCTGTTTGCAATGGTCCAGTCAAGAAATGATATGGGCCTGCATTAGAAAGGGGTGTGTGAGTGAGAGAGACTTGACAGTTAATTGGACATAGGGTATGAGAAAAGTTTTGATTGGCTAAGAGGTAAAAACCTGTGGAATTGGGAAGGTGGAAGGTCACTTCAACAAAAATGTACATGTTTAGAAGAAGGCAGGTTCAGGGCAAAAGATGTTGAGTTTGAAATGCATATAAAATATCCAGGAGGCCACTGATGATATGGTACTGGAGTTAAAGGGAGACATTAGAATTGGATTTATAGATTTAGAAATTATCTGCAAAGAGATAATACTTGGAAGGTATAGAAGTTGATGAAGCTTCCCAGAAAAGTGTGTATTGAGAGCAGCAAGAAGAGGGATCTAGGACACCAAGGAGACTAGAGATAATGATCCAGTAAGGGAGACTTTTTTTTTGCTTGGAAAAAGGGAGGAGTAAGACAGGTAAGAGGACAACAAGAAAAGAGGAATATTGTGGACACTGAAGGAGGAGAAGGCACCCAGGAATGAATATGTGGTCACCAGTATGACAAGTTAAAGAGATTAAGAATGCTGCTCTCCAAAAGAGGGGTGTGTGTGTGTGTGTGTGTGTGTGTGTGTGTGTGTGTGTGTGTGTG
>NW_020945109.1:0-1215 GCF_900497805.2 Vombatus ursinus | reverse complement strand
AAAATAACTGCTTCAGAGTTGTGTCAAACGTACTATAAACCATAAAACATTTATCAGCTATTATCAATAATACATTGTATAGGGATCTGAATTTTCCTAAATATTAATAAATATGCTTTAAAATTCTACATTCAAATTGTTGTCATATTTACATATATATTCTTATATCTAGCTTTCAAAGCTTAAGCCAAAAGGCTTTATGTAGTTTCTATACTTAATAGAGAACACGTTCTTCTCAGTAACATTTTTTTCCAGACAATTAGGGATATGGTGATTTCCATACACTGGAGGCTGAAAAAATAACTTTCAAAGGACATACATACAAAACATGGTAGTGGAACTTGGTTTTAGAATGCTTGTCTGTAGCACAGACTTTGACATAGCACAGATCTGTCTGTGATCTTCCAGTTTTCTCTGCCTTTTCTTTTAAGTTGCTAGATTGTAGGGAGCCCAACATGGCTGCTATTTTATCCTATAGCAAATAGGGAGCTACTAAGATGAGAAGTGAAATAGAACTGTGCTTTGGAGATTATTTTGGCATCTGTGTAGAGAATGATCATTTAGGAAGCTGTTTGCAATGGTCCAGTCAAGAAATGATATGGGCCTGCATTAGAAAGGGGTGTGTGAGTGAGAGAGACTTGACAGTTAATTGGACATAGGGTATGAGAAAAGTTTTGATTGGCTAAGAGGTAAAAACCTGTGGAATTGGGAAGGTGGAAGGTCACTTCAACAAAAATGTACATGTTTAGAAGAAGGCAGGTTCAGGGCAAAAGATGTTGAGTTTGAAATGCATATAAAATATCCAGGAGGCCACTGATGATATGGTACTGGAGTTAAAGGGAGACATTAGAATTGGATTTATAGATTTAGAAATTATCTGCAAAGAGATAATACTTGGAAGGTATAGAAGTTGATGAAGCTTCCCAGAAAAGTGTGTATTGAGAGCAGCAAGAAGAGGGATCTAGGACACCAAGGAGACTAGAGATAATGATCCAGTAAGGGAGACTTTTTTTTTGCTTGGAAAAAGGGAGGAGTAAGACAGGTAAGAGGACAACAAGAAAAGAGGAATATTGTGGACACTGAAGGAGGAGAAGGCACCCAGGAATGAATATGTGGTCACCAGTATGACAAGTTAAAGAGATTAAGAATGCTGCTCTCCAAAAGAGGGGTGTGTGTGTGTGTGTGTGTGTGTGTGTGTGTGTGTGTGTGTGTGTG
>NW_020945108.1:0-10549 GCF_900497805.2 Vombatus ursinus | reverse complement strand
TGTGTGTGTGTGTGTGTGTGTGTGTGTGTGTGTGTGTGTGTGTGTGTTTGAGAGGTAGGGTGTAAAATATGTAGCATGACATCTTTTCTTTTACCGAAATTTCCTGCAGCAGTTCTAGCATCATGTTCGTCTGTGCCAGTGTGATGCATCCCCTCCAAGGTGAATTGGGTTTCGAGAAATTAGTAAATTGTATTGTTATGTTCCTAAAACATTAGGTAATTTATCTTGCATTAAGGAGCGTTTTCACTGGGGTAGGATTGCAGAAAGCCTTCTTTGCAGCAAGGTCTGTTGGATTAGAGGTTACGATTTACTAGGCTGTACTCCTGGGCAGTGAGTGAGGTTCTAAAACTGTGCTTGTATTATATACCCCATATATGTGTAAAACATGTATATGTATGTATGTATACATATGGGTATGTGTGTATCTATCACTATCTGTCTGTCTATCTGTAGTAAATATCACAGTCAGAGCTGGAGAGAGAGAACACACACTTTCTAAGTTTCTGCCCTGTATTCTATAATAATACAACCCCAAACTTTCACATATTCTATAGAATCATAGCAACAGTTCAGGTGTCCTTGTCAGATTATTTATTTTGATCCTTACAACAATTGTGTAAAGTAGTTAAGACAGTTATTTGCATCTTATAAATAAAGAAAATGAGTCTCAGTGAGGTACTGAAAACATAGCAAATAACAGCAGAACTCAGCTTAAAATTTAAATTTTATCTTCTAACTCTTGGTCTTCTAACTCTTGATCTGCTTTTGTAGAGACTAGCTCTTTCTGATACATTGGGGGTGAGGGAGTTGGGGAGTGAATAAATACTTGTGTCATTAATTTGGTTCAGATTCCAGTTCCATCTCCAGTGCTGTCTTAACTGTGGGACTTTGGACAAATCTCTCTGAACTTTAGTTTCCTCAGCTGTAAAAATTCTAGCAAATACTGTCAATCTTACAGGGTTTTTGTGAGGATCAGAGTCTGTAAAACACTTGGAAATTTTAAGGATAAAGACCTTTCTTAAAAGTCCTTAAAAAGTCCTTTCTTAATATCCAAAAAAACACGATTTAAAAAATTTTAATTATTTTTTGTTGATTAGAAAAAGAACTGTGGTTTTCTTTTCTTTTCTTTTTTTTTTTCTTTTTGATGAGACAATTGAGTGACTTGCACAGGGTCACACAGCTAGTACATGTCAAGTGTCTGAGGCTGGATTTGAACTTCAGTCCTCCTGACTCCAAGGCCAGAGCTCTATCCACTGTGCCACCTAGCCACGCCTTTTTATTTTCTGTAGCACTGTTTTGAATGTAGAACTGATCAATAAACAATGAAAGTTTTAGTTGTTTTCTTTAGTTTTTGGTTGATTAGCTTATTTATGTCCATTGATCTCACTTCTCCCAGTTAGTCCTCTTCTTTCTCTTTCCATTCATACGTAGTACCTGCAAATAAATATCAGATGACTTGAGAGAGATGTTTGTGAAGAAGGGAAGAGAGCACAATAAAATGTTGTATAACTATATATTTTAAGAGAGACTTAATATGTAGTTAACCAGATTATGTAAACATAACACTTGATTACATTTTAAAAGCAACATTACAGAATACTGATCAGATTTGAGATTTACTCTCTGAAATTTTTTTGTTTTTTTGTTATCACAGTCAGAGTCAGTAAACATTTACTAAACACCTATTATGTGCCAGACTCTATGGGATACGAAGAAAGGCATGAGAAAACCTTACCCTCAAGTAGCTGACCATCTAACAGGAGGAGTGTGGGAAATTACACATTGAAAGAAGCTGAAAAGTGAGGGAGATTATCTGAGTAGGTTTGAGTTTCAGAGTTGATTTTTTTCCTGCAGAATCATGAGTTTCTGGAGATAATGAAGGCCAGAGAAGCAACTGGTAGGAAGTAATGAGGTGAATTTCCAGAGAGGCCTCCTTTTATGGTAGAGAATCAGTACAAGCACTTAAATACCTTTATCCTTGTTACCTTTTTGGGGGGGGGCGGGGCATGTCAGGTTGCCATCTTTGCCTAGTTCTCAGTCCTCTGTGTAAAAGGATCACTAGGAAAGTATGAATATTGAAATTGCATATAATTTCCTATTTAGACATTCTTTTGTGATGCCTTGTGTATGATAGTGATTCTTTGTTTCTCCGTGCTAGGCCAACAGAGCATAAGCTCTGGTAGGTTCTACCAGATTGGAAGGACTTCACCTACAGGCACAGTAATGGACAACACGTCTGTTGTTTCAGGGCTAGCCTCCCCGTTTGGAGAGTTCAGTAACCAGGTGGGCCACAGGGTGATTATTTTTTTCAGATATGATAGCTTTTCATGACTGTGTTTAAATGATGGATTGTAATCTGCATTGATGGAGCAGGTTACCCACTCTAGTGAAATGATGTTCTTGAGAGTAGTAAAGTATTAAACACTGAAGATTTTTAAAAAGATATAAAAGATCAAATAAATCTCACAGTTAAACATACAAGAATATTTGCAAAGGAATATATAAATACGTATTGATATGGGGAAAACTAAGCCGTCAAAGGTTATATACAATGGAATAATAATTGTAGTAGAGTAATATGAGGTGGGTATACTTGAGGTTTAGCAACTTTAAGCAGTGAATCAAACTAGCAAAAACAGCATTTTCTCAGTGTGAATACCAGCAGTACTTGTCTTACACATATAATCAGGGCTGAAATATCAGAATGCCTGCCTTTTTTATATAATTTTTTACAGTGTTATAGTAGAAAGCACTGAACTTGAAATCAGAGTACCTTGATGTGTCCTAGCCTTGCCACTTATCAGCTGGTACTTTGGACAGTTCATTTCCCTTTTCTGATTTTTTCTTCATAAAGTAAAGGCAGTAATACTTTTAATACTAACTTCACAGGGTTGTTGTGGTAAATTTAGATTTGTAAATTGCAAATCTAGTATTACTATTAATTTCATTGGATTCTCAATAAATGGAAGTTAGTGAATATGATCTGATGTATTCTTCGTTAAATTTGACCCAAATTTATTTATTTGATTATTTGTGTAGACAAATATTCAATTTGTGGAAAAATTAGTCTAAATTTCATAAAATGTATATCATTAATTTAATCATTTGGAAATATTAGAAACAGAACACTGACATTTGCCAAACTTTGTCAAGAGAAGACATTCAAAAGACAAGTCATTCTACCACAGTGATTGTATTATCACTACTATTGGTTGTGATAGTAACTGGCAGTGTAAATATAACTTAAAGTTAAAAAAAAAAAAAAAGACACCTAAAACTTACTTCTTCATACCTACTTTATTATTCTCTCTGATTTAAAAAAAAACACCTTTTTTAAAACTTAATTTAAGAAAAAGTTTTGAGTGAGAAAGGAATTTTCCCCCCCTCTTTTCCTGAGTCATTTAGTCTCTAAGAATAAATGTTAGTGTGGTAGAAATGCCTACTGAATGTAATCTAGCATAAGCCATTGTTGAAACTTGGCATCTGATTAATGAGGGAGAAACCAGTGGATGAGTCCAGAGAGATTAAAGAAGTTTGCTGATAAGATTGCCTTTTGATTCTTAGACCAGTGTTCTTTCTGCTACCTCTTCACTGCTCTTTTTAAAAAATGTAAACACTTATTAAGCATCAACAAATGTGTGGCACTTGGTTTTTTTGACTCTACTCCTAATACCAGAGCCTTTTAATAAAGTGGAAATAACCATGGTTCTTGAGGGTTATGCCAGTGGAACAAGATCTTGGCAGTTTCTTTTTTTTTTTTTTCTTCTTTAACATTTTTTTAATTCTGAATTTTAACACACACACAAAATCATATCCATACACAGCAGAACATAAAAAGAGGATTCTATTTGAACCTGAATCTATTTTTCATGGAACTTGGATTTTTAAAAAAAGTACATAATAGAATTTTCATTCTACACTTTCAAAATTGTCCTGCCTGACTGTATACATCTTCTATTGTCTTTACATTTAAAAAAATGTTATGACCTTTTTTATGACTATTCCTAACAACCCCACCCCCTATTAAAAATCAAGAGAAATAAAAAAAAACCCACTTTGTAATAGATAAGCATATTCAAACAAAACAAATTCAAACAATGGCCACATCCAATATATGTTTCTTTCTGCACCTTGAGTCTGTTACCTCTTTGTCAGGAGGTAGGTAGCATGCTTCATCATAGGTTCTTTGGATCATTGATCAGACTTAAGTCTTTCTAAGTTGTTTTGCTTTACCATGTCCGTGTAAAAATTGTTTTCCTGGTTCTTCTCACTTCACCCCATATGAATTTAGAGAATCCAGGATTCTCAGAAACTATTTTCATTTCTTAGGGTGCAATAATATTCCATTATATTCACATAGTGCAATTTGTTCAGCTATTCCCCAGTTGTCTGAGAGGCAATCTAAGGCATATCCTCAGATTCTATTTCTTTCCCTCTCCTGTTCCCTCTCTCTACCTCTCAGACCCCCCACTTTTAGTTCTCCTTCAGGATCAGCAGAGTCCTTTGCTTGTGACTATTTCCTTCCTGGTATTATCCTTCCTCTTGACCTTCCCCCACTGCTACCCCTCCCCCCCCCCCCCCCCCCCCCCCCCCCCCCCCGTTTACTTGTCAAGTTTGATGTTTTTCCACATTGAACTATTTTTAGTCTTTTAGCATGTCTAATCCACTATTGTTCCAGATGAATAACATATATCTCATGCTCACCTCCATCCCTTCTTTCCATTTTTGTATGCTCTTCTTATGCATCCCAATTTTGAGAAATAGCAAATTCAACCCCCTTCTTTCTACACTGGTATATTTCATTTTTCCTTCTTTCTCTTTCAAACCCTCAGGACAGAAACAATCCATCTCCAGAACCTCTTTTTTTCTTTTCTTTTTTTTTTTTTTAAATTGAACTCCCTCTGTAGGGACACTTCTTTCTTTTCCTGTTAGAATGCTAGCAATACATATTGGTCAAATACATTACCTTTTTTAGGCTTCTCTGGACTCTTCTGTTGGCATTTCAAAATTTTCTATTCCATGAAAAGTCAATTTTTCCCCCTACAGGATTATACTCAGCTTTGCAGGTTAAGTTACTATTCTTGGTTGTAAGACTATCTTTTTTGCTCTTTGGAATATTGTCTTTCAAGATCTTTATAGTAAAAGCTGTCAGATTTTGTGTTTCTTAGTTTTTTTGAGTTTCTTGGTCCTCAAACTGATTCTTTCCAGATGCTTTCATTATTTTTTTCTTTGATGTGGGAGCTCTAGATTGGCTGTGACATTCATGGAGTATTATCTTTTAGATTTCCTTTTAACTAGTGATTGGTGGATTTTCTTACTTTCCCTACTTTGCTCTCTGGTTTTAATAGGTCTAGTCAGTTTTCATGTATGATTTATTGAAATAATAATAATGATAATAATAGCTAACATTTATATAGTACTTAATCTGTACCAGGCACTGTGCTAAGTGTTGTACAGTTATTATTTGATTTGATCCTCACAGTAACCCTGGGAGATAGGTGCTATTATTACCCCCATTTTACAGTTGGGGAAACTGAGGCAAATAAGTGCCTTTCCCAGAGTCATCCAGCTAGTAAGTATCTGAGGCTACATTTGAAATCAGGTCTTCCTGACTCCAGGCCCTGAGCTCTATCCACTGCACCACCTAGCTGACCATCATCATGGTTTTTAGGGAGTCTAATGATTATTAAATTAGCCCTTCTTGACTTGTTTTCTAGGTAACTTGTTTATATTAGACATTTTATGTTTTCTTCTTTTTTCTTAATCTTTTGATTTTGTTCTCACATTCTTGCTGTCTTGTGGAGTCACTGATTTCTCTTAGGTCTCTTCTGGTTTTCAGGTAGTCTGTTATTTGAGTAAGATTTACCACTTTCTTTTCTTAGCCATTTATCCTTTTTTTTTCCAGACTTTTTATTTAAATTTTTAATCTCTTGCTTCATCTAGTATTTGTGTATTCCTTGTGGAAAATCTGTTTTGTTTTGTTTTTTTTTTGAGTCTCTGCAGTTGTTAATGGAGTTACTTGCTTGTTCTTTTTGAAGATTTCTAGATTTGCAATAATTTTTTGATACTGGTCATTGTTTTCTTTGATTTCCTCATTGGTTTTAAATTTAAAACACTTTAGTCCTGGACTGGGATTCTGCCACTTCCAGGTTCTGTTGGCTTTTCTTGGTATTGCCCTGGATCCCCTAGTTTCCTGAGCAGACCTTCACCTCCTGTGGCTTAGGTCCTTGTGGATCTTTGGGCTTCAGAGCCCTACCTCTTAGGGAGCTCCCCTTTCTGGCAGTTTAGAATGATGTTAGGAATCTTAGAGCCCCCTAAGAAAGCCGTGATCAGAGTACTGGACCTCCGCTTGTTTGTTGTTTTCAAGATCCCTATCCTGGGGCTGTCTCAGAGGAGGTCTGCTGCTGTTGTCTCAAGTCATAGAGTCTTTGGTCAGCTAAACTTGACACTAGCTTTGCTAACTGGCCCACTTTCTTACTGCCTTTGGGCTTCTGGCTTACTTTTATGTGTGATTTTGGTTTGGAAGAAGTCACTTATCTGTAGTTTCTTACTCTATTTCTTGATTGTTATTCAGTATGAGAACTTCAGGGTTTTACTGGAGTATATATGTGGTGGGAATGAGTGGGATCTGCTTCCAGTTTGGGTGGCCATCTTGGCTAGAAGTCAATATGGCAGTTTCCTCTAAGTTGGAAAGGCTTTGGGTTAGAGGCTGAATTACTTGCTATGTCTGTTTAAGTACCAGTCTAATTAAGATTGGAGAGGATCATCATCACTCCAATTTGATGGCATTTTTGGTCAAAGACACTTTGACCATCACTGTCTACTAAAGTCATAGAGAGGTGGGAGAAAGTACTCATATCTGCATTGACCTACAGAAACCCTTTAGGCACACAAGTTCTGTTTTCTAGCCTCTTGTGTAGTTTTAAATTACTTTTAAAATTCTAGTGAAGTATAAGGCATCGCAAAAGCCTTAGTGCATTTTAAACTACTAAAGCTTTTAGTTTCATTTGAAAGTGTGCTTTCATCATTTCACCTGGAGAATATGAAGTAAGAAAGTAAATGGGTTCAAAATGTTTATGAAGAATTTGTATGCTTGTCCTGTCTGAAAAAAATTAGGAAAAGCAAGCCCCTTCCAAACATCTTGAACACAGTAGCCTACAGTGACTGAAAGTCCAGCGCTATTTTTTAAGTAAAAATTCAATACTGTGAACACTTCGTTCCACTTAAAAAAATGAAGTGAAAACAGCTAAAAGAAAAATCCAGCATATAAATGTCTATACATGTTATAATATAATATTATGTGTGTGTATGTATGTATGTATGTAGAAACCATACTTTTAACTTAAAGAAGATTTGCCCCTGATTGAGCATTCAGATAAAATGTGAATATATGTAAAATGGCTTTTCATAACTGTAAATTATTGTGAAAAACATCAAATCTGCTGTAGTTTTCATTTCTCCTGTATTTCATTTGCAATATATTTTTAATAAACTTTGTACGTGTTTTTCAAAAAAGCCTTAGCTTGAAACTTTAGGATTCTGTGTAGTAAAGGGATAATATTGGCATGGCATTTCTTTAAATTATATTTACAGTTTTCAGTGTAATTTACAGAGTGTTTTAGTCTTTCCCTTTTCAATCTATTGTTCCTAAATTGGTCTTGCTCTAAACCTAGTCTATAAGATTGAGGTTTAACCGTAATTTAAAATCATAATTTGCTTTTTATTGGCAAATTCTTCTTTATAAAACTTGATTGAACACAAGACAAACTAAAGAAGAAATGTCACTGGGAAAGAGAATAAATTTCAAAAATAAGGTATTTGTATAGGAACTAACTGCCTCTTTAAAATTTAGTCACTGTTATCTCTGAGTGTACTCCCAGTTTATCAAGCTAAATAAAATGCAGTATTTAAATTTTAATGCCTAGAGGAAATTGTACAAGTTTTTACGTTAATACATGAACTGTAAATCATAATTGGGTTTTTTTAATGTCACACCTCAAACACAATAAATCATTTCATTGTTAATCTTGCCATTTCATCATTTCTTAGAATTCATTTTCCTGCCTCTTGTTACCCTTTCATTAAATTAGTCAAACAAAGGCCCCATTTGAGATAATTTTATGAAACAGGCAGTTTATTTGGAAGGTACTTTGGAAAAATAACTGTAATTTCTTTTCCGCTTTTAACATAATTCTCTCCTCTTTCAAAATCAGGAAATATCTGCATTCTTGGAAACCTATTAAAAAGTGGATCTCTAGTTCTGCCCCCATCCCATCCATTTTAGCCTCTAGATGGCACTTGTGTATTAGTGTGATAAAAAAACTGAAGCCCAAGTATATATCTCCATTTAATTCATGATCAGAAATCAGGAAAACTACAAAATGAGGTGTTAGAAGACAAAAAGTGAAGTATAGCTTTTTTTTTTCTTTGCAGAATTCGTAGTATGCATTAAGTAAACTTGTGAAGTGACTAAAAAGTGGAGATAAAATACAGAATATTCCAAAGGTCTCTGCGCAGTTTTACTCTATTAGAGTTTAAAACTACACTGAGACTTTTGGGACTCCCTGATATGTTATGCTACCTTGATACCCACAATTGTCTCTTTATACTTTCTATATCCATATTCCTATATCCATATATTCCTAGGAAATTTCCATACTCAATTGTAAATACTCAGTAAATATTCTTTGGTAAAGACCAAAGAAGACAGTGGATCATAAGAAATTATCACCTAGGAGACTGAAAATAAACAGAAGTTTGATGAGTAAATCTTTTTTTTTTTCTTATATATATTTATAGTTCCTTTACTTTGGCCACCTACATGGCACAGTGGATAGAGTGTTTGCTGGGCCTGGAATTAAGAAGACCCAGGTTCACATCTTGTCTCAGATGCTTAATACTTGTGTGACCCTGGGCAAGTCACTTATCCTCTTTCTGCCTCAGTTTCCTCAACTGTATAATGGAGATAATAACACCTACCTCCCAGGGTTGTTAGAATAAAATGAGATAGTATTTGGAAAGCTCTTAGCATCCTATCTTCATCATCGCCTTTCTTTTGAGCTTTTAGGCCTGAGTTAAAGTCTTTTTTTTTCTTTCTTTCTTTCTTTTTTTTTAGGTGATTGGGGTTAAGTGACTTGCCCAGTGTCACACAGCTAGTAAATGTCATGTATTTAGTCTAAGGTCGGATTTGAACTCAACTCCTCCTAACTTCAGGGCCAGTGCTCGGTCCACTGCGCCATCTAGCAGCCCCCTAATTTAAAGTCTTAACTTCAAAGGTAGCAAATTAAAAAGTAATGACTGCATAAATTTTAGTGGAATCCCTTTAGGCTTGTTAGCATTGAAAATTTCCTTTGATTATTATTTTACATGTGTTATACTTTATAGACATTATATATTATTATTTTACATGTTATATATACAGAAAATAATGTGCACATATTTTTTACACTTATATAATTTGTTGAGTCATAGAAAATAGTATGTTACATCATGAAGGGACTTTGGAAATCCTTATTCCAACCCTTTTTTGTGTTAATTATGTAAAATAATGAATTTTTAAAGTTGAGAGATATGACTCAAATGATGTATGTAAAGAATTTTGTAAACCTAAGTATTATATGTTATAATTACTATTATTATGGCATATATGCTAAAGGAGACAAATGGCTAAACTTGTTCTTTTTTTTTTCTTGAATTCATGCCCATTATATACACGTTCTATTTTAAGAGTCTGTGGGTCATCTTTTTTGGGTTTCATGCTGAAACCAGAATCTGGTAGTAATCATGAGGTTTGATTTTAACTTACTTTGGTGATTCTAGTTTAAAGCTGGTCTTTGCTATTTTATCCTGAATTCTCCTACCACCCTGCTATTTTCACAACAAGCACACATTGTTTATGGAAAAGAAAAAAGGAACCTAGTTATGATTTGTGTTTTTTTTTTTTTAAAGGTATTTTCAAAAGAAATAATTCCAGACTGATGGATGAAATTTTAAAACAGCAGCAGGAACTCCTGGGCCTAGATTGTCCCAAATACTCACCAGAGTTTGTGAATAGTAATGACAAAGAAGATCAAGGTAGTTAAGTGGCTAAAAATGTACATAAAACATGCACCTGTGTATTTTGTTTAAAAATATAATCGATCATATCTTCTTTCTCACTCTATTAATACCTAATTCCATCAGATTAATAGTCTTCTTCTTTTTGTATTTGTGTCTTTTTTGCCCTCTATTACCTTAAATACCAAATTGCTCACTGGTTTGCAATCAATTTATAGCTGTTGACATTTTATTGTAAAAAATGTTACTCCCTACAATTAGAGTTTTTGCATTTTTCCACATTAATTCCCATATCACCCAAACTTAATGTCACACCTAAAGACTTTGGAAAGAAGATATTAATATAAATCTAACACACACATGCAGTTGTATATGTGTGTGCACAGGTGCATGTGTGTTTGTTTTCTGAGTATGGTAACTTAAATGTATTCAGTATAAATAAAGTATTTTCATCTTTTGAAAAATTTGGACCTGAAGTTTGCGTTTTTAAAAC
>NW_020945107.1:0-10533 GCF_900497805.2 Vombatus ursinus | reverse complement strand
TGTGTGTGTGTGTGTGTGTGTGTGTGTGTGTGTGTGTGTGTGTGTGTTTGAGAGGTAGGGTGTAAAATATGTAGCATGACATCTTTTCTTTTACCGAAATTTCCTGCAGCAGTTCTAGCATCATGTTCGTCTGTGCCAGTGTGATGCATCCCCTCCAAGGTGAATTGGGTTTCGAGAAATTAGTAAATTGTATTGTTATGTTCCTAAAACATTAGGTAATTTATCTTGCATTAAGGAGCGTTTTCACTGGGGTAGGATTGCAGAAAGCCTTCTTTGCAGCAAGGTCTGTTGGATTAGAGGTTACGATTTACTAGGCTGTACTCCTGGGCAGTGAGTGAGGTTCTAAAACTGTGCTTGTATTATATACCCCATATATGTGTAAAACATGTATATGTATGTATGTATACATATGGGTATGTGTGTATCTATCACTATCTGTCTGTCTATCTGTAGTAAATATCACAGTCAGAGCTGGAGAGAGAGAACACACACTTTCTAAGTTTCTGCCCTGTATTCTATAATAATACAACCCCAAACTTTCACATATTCTATAGAATCATAGCAACAGTTCAGGTGTCCTTGTCAGATTATTTATTTTGATCCTTACAACAATTGTGTAAAGTAGTTAAGACAGTTATTTGCATCTTATAAATAAAGAAAATGAGTCTCAGTGAGGTACTGAAAACATAGCAAATAACAGCAGAACTCAGCTTAAAATTTAAATTTTATCTTCTAACTCTTGGTCTTCTAACTCTTGATCTGCTTTTGTAGAGACTAGCTCTTTCTGATACATTGGGGGTGAGGGAGTTGGGGAGTGAATAAATACTTGTGTCATTAATTTGGTTCAGATTCCAGTTCCATCTCCAGTGCTGTCTTAACTGTGGGACTTTGGACAAATCTCTCTGAACTTTAGTTTCCTCAGCTGTAAAAATTCTAGCAAATACTGTCAATCTTACAGGGTTTTTGTGAGGATCAGAGTCTGTAAAACACTTGGAAATTTTAAGGATAAAGACCTTTCTTAAAAGTCCTTAAAAAGTCCTTTCTTAATATCCAAAAAAACACGATTTAAAAAATTTTAATTATTTTTTGTTGATTAGAAAAAGAACTGTGGTTTTCTTTTCTTTTCTTTTTTTTTTTCTTTTTGATGAGACAATTGAGTGACTTGCACAGGGTCACACAGCTAGTACATGTCAAGTGTCTGAGGCTGGATTTGAACTTCAGTCCTCCTGACTCCAAGGCCAGAGCTCTATCCACTGTGCCACCTAGCCACGCCTTTTTATTTTCTGTAGCACTGTTTTGAATGTAGAACTGATCAATAAACAATGAAAGTTTTAGTTGTTTTCTTTAGTTTTTGGTTGATTAGCTTATTTATGTCCATTGATCTCACTTCTCCCAGTTAGTCCTCTTCTTTCTCTTTCCATTCATACGTAGTACCTGCAAATAAATATCAGATGACTTGAGAGAGATGTTTGTGAAGAAGGGAAGAGAGCACAATAAAATGTTGTATAACTATATATTTTAAGAGAGACTTAATATGTAGTTAACCAGATTATGTAAACATAACACTTGATTACATTTTAAAAGCAACATTACAGAATACTGATCAGATTTGAGATTTACTCTCTGAAATTTTTTTGTTTTTTTGTTATCACAGTCAGAGTCAGTAAACATTTACTAAACACCTATTATGTGCCAGACTCTATGGGATACGAAGAAAGGCATGAGAAAACCTTACCCTCAAGTAGCTGACCATCTAACAGGAGGAGTGTGGGAAATTACACATTGAAAGAAGCTGAAAAGTGAGGGAGATTATCTGAGTAGGTTTGAGTTTCAGAGTTGATTTTTTTCCTGCAGAATCATGAGTTTCTGGAGATAATGAAGGCCAGAGAAGCAACTGGTAGGAAGTAATGAGGTGAATTTCCAGAGAGGCCTCCTTTTATGGTAGAGAATCAGTACAAGCACTTAAATACCTTTATCCTTGTTACCTTTTTGGGGGGGGGCGGGGCATGTCAGGTTGCCATCTTTGCCTAGTTCTCAGTCCTCTGTGTAAAAGGATCACTAGGAAAGTATGAATATTGAAATTGCATATAATTTCCTATTTAGACATTCTTTTGTGATGCCTTGTGTATGATAGTGATTCTTTGTTTCTCCGTGCTAGGCCAACAGAGCATAAGCTCTGGTAGGTTCTACCAGATTGGAAGGACTTCACCTACAGGCACAGTAATGGACAACACGTCTGTTGTTTCAGGGCTAGCCTCCCCGTTTGGAGAGTTCAGTAACCAGGTGGGCCACAGGGTGATTATTTTTTTCAGATATGATAGCTTTTCATGACTGTGTTTAAATGATGGATTGTAATCTGCATTGATGGAGCAGGTTACCCACTCTAGTGAAATGATGTTCTTGAGAGTAGTAAAGTATTAAACACTGAAGATTTTTAAAAAGATATAAAAGATCAAATAAATCTCACAGTTAAACATACAAGAATATTTGCAAAGGAATATATAAATACGTATTGATATGGGGAAAACTAAGCCGTCAAAGGTTATATACAATGGAATAATAATTGTAGTAGAGTAATATGAGGTGGGTATACTTGAGGTTTAGCAACTTTAAGCAGTGAATCAAACTAGCAAAAACAGCATTTTCTCAGTGTGAATACCAGCAGTACTTGTCTTACACATATAATCAGGGCTGAAATATCAGAATGCCTGCCTTTTTTATATAATTTTTTACAGTGTTATAGTAGAAAGCACTGAACTTGAAATCAGAGTACCTTGATGTGTCCTAGCCTTGCCACTTATCAGCTGGTACTTTGGACAGTTCATTTCCCTTTTCTGATTTTTTCTTCATAAAGTAAAGGCAGTAATACTTTTAATACTAACTTCACAGGGTTGTTGTGGTAAATTTAGATTTGTAAATTGCAAATCTAGTATTACTATTAATTTCATTGGATTCTCAATAAATGGAAGTTAGTGAATATGATCTGATGTATTCTTCGTTAAATTTGACCCAAATTTATTTATTTGATTATTTGTGTAGACAAATATTCAATTTGTGGAAAAATTAGTCTAAATTTCATAAAATGTATATCATTAATTTAATCATTTGGAAATATTAGAAACAGAACACTGACATTTGCCAAACTTTGTCAAGAGAAGACATTCAAAAGACAAGTCATTCTACCACAGTGATTGTATTATCACTACTATTGGTTGTGATAGTAACTGGCAGTGTAAATATAACTTAAAGTTAAAAAAAAAAAAAAAGACACCTAAAACTTACTTCTTCATACCTACTTTATTATTCTCTCTGATTTAAAAAAAAACACCTTTTTTAAAACTTAATTTAAGAAAAAGTTTTGAGTGAGAAAGGAATTTTCCCCCCCTCTTTTCCTGAGTCATTTAGTCTCTAAGAATAAATGTTAGTGTGGTAGAAATGCCTACTGAATGTAATCTAGCATAAGCCATTGTTGAAACTTGGCATCTGATTAATGAGGGAGAAACCAGTGGATGAGTCCAGAGAGATTAAAGAAGTTTGCTGATAAGATTGCCTTTTGATTCTTAGACCAGTGTTCTTTCTGCTACCTCTTCACTGCTCTTTTTAAAAAATGTAAACACTTATTAAGCATCAACAAATGTGTGGCACTTGGTTTTTTTGACTCTACTCCTAATACCAGAGCCTTTTAATAAAGTGGAAATAACCATGGTTCTTGAGGGTTATGCCAGTGGAACAAGATCTTGGCAGTTTCTTTTTTTTTTTTTCTTCTTTAACATTTTTTTAATTCTGAATTTTAACACACACACAAAATCATATCCATACACAGCAGAACATAAAAAGAGGATTCTATTTGAACCTGAATCTATTTTTCATGGAACTTGGATTTTTAAAAAAAGTACATAATAGAATTTTCATTCTACACTTTCAAAATTGTCCTGCCTGACTGTATACATCTTCTATTGTCTTTACATTTAAAAAAATGTTATGACCTTTTTTATGACTATTCCTAACAACCCCACCCCCTATTAAAAATCAAGAGAAATAAAAAAAAACCCACTTTGTAATAGATAAGCATATTCAAACAAAACAAATTCAAACAATGGCCACATCCAATATATGTTTCTTTCTGCACCTTGAGTCTGTTACCTCTTTGTCAGGAGGTAGGTAGCATGCTTCATCATAGGTTCTTTGGATCATTGATCAGACTTAAGTCTTTCTAAGTTGTTTTGCTTTACCATGTCCGTGTAAAAATTGTTTTCCTGGTTCTTCTCACTTCACCCCATATGAATTTAGAGAATCCAGGATTCTCAGAAACTATTTTCATTTCTTAGGGTGCAATAATATTCCATTATATTCACATAGTGCAATTTGTTCAGCTATTCCCCAGTTGTCTGAGAGGCAATCTAAGGCATATCCTCAGATTCTATTTCTTTCCCTCTCCTGTTCCCTCTCTCTACCTCTCAGACCCCCCACTTTTAGTTCTCCTTCAGGATCAGCAGAGTCCTTTGCTTGTGACTATTTCCTTCCTGGTTTTATCCTTCCCCTTTTCCCCCCCCCCCCCCTCCCCCCCCCCCCCCCCCCCCCCGTTTACTTGTCAAGTTTGATGTTTTTCCACATTGAACTATTTTTAGTCTTTTAGCATGTCTAATCCACTATTGTTCCAGATGAATAACATATATCTCATGCTCACCTCCATCCCTTCTTTCCATTTTTGTATGCTCTTCTTATGCATCCCAATTTTGAGAAATAGCAAATTCAACCCCCTTCTTTCTACACTGGTATATTTCATTTTTCCTTCTTTCTCTTTCAAACCCTCAGGACAGAAACAATCCATCTCCAGAACCTCTTTTTTTCTTTTCTTTTTTTTTTTTTTAAATTGAACTCCCTCTGTAGGGACACTTCTTTCTTTTCCTGTTAGAATGCTAGCAATACATATTGGTCAAATACATTACCTTTTTTAGGCTTCTCTGGACTCTTCTGTTGGCATTTCAAAATTTTCTATTCCATGAAAAGTCAATTTTTCCCCCTACAGGATTATACTCAGCTTTGCAGGTTAAGTTACTATTCTTGGTTGTAAGACTATCTTTTTTGCTCTTTGGAATATTGTCTTTCAAGATCTTTATAGTAAAAGCTGTCAGATTTTGTGTTTCTTAGTTTTTTTGAGTTTCTTGGTCCTCAAACTGATTCTTTCCAGATGCTTTCATTATTTTTTTCTTTGATGTGGGAGCTCTAGATTGGCTGTGACATTCATGGAGTATTATCTTTTAGATTTCCTTTTAACTAGTGATTGGTGGATTTTCTTACTTTCCCTACTTTGCTCTCTGGTTTTAATAGGTCTAGTCAGTTTTCATGTATGATTTATTGAAATAATAATAATGATAATAATAGCTAACATTTATATAGTACTTAATCTGTACCAGGCACTGTGCTAAGTGTTGTACAGTTATTATTTGATTTGATCCTCACAGTAACCCTGGGAGATAGGTGCTATTATTACCCCCATTTTACAGTTGGGGAAACTGAGGCAAATAAGTGCCTTTCCCAGAGTCATCCAGCTAGTAAGTATCTGAGGCTACATTTGAAATCAGGTCTTCCTGACTCCAGGCCCTGAGCTCTATCCACTGCACCACCTAGCTGACCATCATCATGGTTTTTAGGGAGTCTAATGATTATTAAATTAGCCCTTCTTGACTTGTTTTCTAGGTAACTTGTTTATATTAGACATTTTATGTTTTCTTCTTTTTTCTTAATCTTTTGATTTTGTTCTCACATTCTTGCTGTCTTGTGGAGTCACTGATTTCTCTTAGGTCTCTTCTGGTTTTCAGGTAGTCTGTTATTTGAGTAAGATTTACCACTTTCTTTTCTTAGCCATTTATCCTTTTTTTTTCCAGACTTTTTATTTAAATTTTTAATCTCTTGCTTCATCTAGGTATTTGTGTATTCCTTGTGGAAAATCTGTTTTGTTTTGTTTTTTTTTTGAGTCTCTGCAGTTGTTAATGGAGTTACTTGCTTGTTCTTTTTGAAGATTTCTAGATTTGCAATAATTTTTTGATACTGGTCATTGTTTTCTTTGATTTCCTCATTGGTTTTAAATTTAAAACACTTTAGTCCTGGACTGGGATTCTGCCACTTCCAGGTTCTGTTGGCTTTTCTTGGTATTGCCCTGGATCCCCTAGTTTCCTGAGCAGACCTTCACCTCCTGTGGCTTAGGTCCTTGTGGATCTTTGGGCTTCAGAGCCCTACCTCTTAGGGAGCTCCCCTTTCTGGCAGTTTAGAATGATGTTAGGAATCTTAGAGCCCCCTAAGAAAGCCGTGATCAGAGTACTGGACCTCCGCTTGTTTGTTGTTTTCAAGATCCCTATCCTGGGGCTGTCTCAGAGGAGGTCTGCTGCTGTTGTCTCAAGTCATAGAGTCTTTGGTCAGCTAAACTTGACACTAGCTTTGCTAACTGGCCCACTTTCTTACTGCCTTTGGGCTTCTGGCTTACTTTTATGTGTGATTTTGGTTTGGAAGAAGTCACTTATCTGTAGTTTCTTACTCTATTTCTTGATTGTTATTCAGTATGAGAACTTCAGGGTTTTACTGGAGTATATATGTGGTGGGAATGAGTGGGATCTGCTTCCAGTTTGGGTGGCCATCTTGGCTAGAAGTCAATATGGCAGTTTCCTCTAAGTTGGAAAGGCTTTGGGTTAGAGGCTGAATTACTTGCTATGTCTGTTTAAGTACCAGTCTAATTAAGATTGGAGAGGATCATCATCACTCCAATTTGATGGCATTTTTGGTCAAAGACACTTTGACCATCACTGTCTACTAAAGTCATAGAGAGGTGGGAGAAAGTACTCATATCTGCATTGACCTACAGAAACCCTTTAGGCACACAAGTTCTGTTTTCTAGCCTCTTGTGTAGTTTTAAATTACTTTTAAAATTCTAGTGAAGTATAAGGCATCGCAAAAGCCTTAGTGCATTTTAAACTACTAAAGCTTTTAGTTTCATTTGAAAGTGTGCTTTCATCATTTCACCTGGAGAATATGAAGTAAGAAAGTAAATGGGTTCAAAATGTTTATGAAGAATTTGTATGCTTGTCCTGTCTGAAAAAAATTAGGAAAAGCAAGCCCCTTCCAAACATCTTGAACACAGTAGCCTACAGTGACTGAAAGTCCAGCGCTATTTTTTAAGTAAAAATTCAATACTGTGAACACTTCGTTCCACTTAAAAAAATGAAGTGAAAACAGCTAAAAGAAAAATCCAGCATATAAATGTCTATACATGTTATAATATAATATTATGTGTGTGTATGTATGTATGTATGTAGAAACCATACTTTTAACTTAAAGAAGATTTGCCCCTGATTGAGCATTCAGATAAAATGTGAATATATGTAAAATGGCTTTTCATAACTGTAAATTATTGTGAAAAACATCAAATCTGCTGTAGTTTTCATTTCTCCTGTATTTCATTTGCAATATATTTTTAATAAACTTTGTACGTGTTTTTCAAAAAAGCCTTAGCTTGAAACTTTAGGATTCTGTGTAGTAAAGGGATAATATTGGCATGGCATTTCTTTAAATTATATTTACAGTTTTCAGTGTAATTTACAGAGTGTTTTAGTCTTTCCCTTTTCAATCTATTGTTCCTAAATTGGTCTTGCTCTAAACCTAGTCTATAAGATTGAGGTTTAACCGTAATTTAAAATCATAATTTGCTTTTTATTGGCAAATTCTTCTTTATAAAACTTGATTGAACACAAGACAAACTAAAGAAGAAATGTCACTGGGAAAGAGAATAAATTTCAAAAATAAGGTATTTGTATAGGAACTAACTGCCTCTTTAAAATTTAGTCACTGTTATCTCTGAGTGTACTCCCAGTTTATCAAGCTAAATAAAATGCAGTATTTAAATTTTAATGCCTAGAGGAAATTGTACAAGTTTTTACGTTAATACATGAACTGTAAATCATAATTGGGTTTTTTTAATGTCACACCTCAAACACAATAAATCATTTCATTGTTAATCTTGCCATTTCATCATTTCTTAGAATTCATTTTCCTGCCTCTTGTTACCCTTTCATTAAATTAGTCAAACAAAGGCCCCATTTGAGATAATTTTATGAAACAGGCAGTTTATTTGGAAGGTACTTTGGAAAAATAACTGTAATTTCTTTTCCGCTTTTAACATAATTCTCTCCTCTTTCAAAATCAGGAAATATCTGCATTCTTGGAAACCTATTAAAAAGTGGATCTCTAGTTCTGCCCCCATCCCATCCATTTTAGCCTCTAGATGGCACTTGTGTATTAGTGTGATAAAAAAACTGAAGCCCAAGTATATATCTCCATTTAATTCATGATCAGAAATCAGGAAAACTACAAAATGAGGTGTTAGAAGACAAAAAGTGAAGTATAGCTTTTTTTTTTCTTTGCAGAATTCGTAGTATGCATTAAGTAAACTTGTGAAGTGACTAAAAAGTGGAGATAAAATACAGAATATTCCAAAGGTCTCTGCGCAGTTTTACTCTATTAGAGTTTAAAACTACACTGAGACTTTTGGGACTCCCTGATATGTTATGCTACCTTGATACCCACAATTGTCTCTTTATACTTTCTATATCCATATTCCTATATCCATATATTCCTAGGAAATTTCCATACTCAATTGTAAATACTCAGTAAATATTCTTTGGTAAAGACCAAAGAAGACAGTGGATCATAAGAAATTATCACCTAGGAGACTGAAAATAAACAGAAGTTTGATGAGTAAATCTTTTTTTTTTTCTTATATATATTTATAGTTCCTTTACTTTGGCCACCTACATGGCACAGTGGATAGAGTGTTTGCTGGGCCTGGAATTAAGAAGACCCAGGTTCACATCTTGTCTCAGATGCTTAATACTTGTGTGACCCTGGGCAAGTCACTTATCCTCTTTCTGCCTCAGTTTCCTCAACTGTATAATGGAGATAATAACACCTACCTCCCAGGGTTGTTAGAATAAAATGAGATAGTATTTGGAAAGCTCTTAGCATCCTATCTTCATCATCGCCTTTCTTTTGAGCTTTTAGGCCTGAGTTAAAGTCTTTTTTTTTCTTTCTTTCTTTCTTTTTTTTTAGGTGATTGGGGTTAAGTGACTTGCCCAGTGTCACACAGCTAGTAAATGTCATGTATTTAGTCTAAGGTCGGATTTGAACTCAACTCCTCCTAACTTCAGGGCCAGTGCTCGGTCCACTGCGCCATCTAGCAGCCCCCTAATTTAAAGTCTTAACTTCAAAGGTAGCAAATTAAAAAGTAATGACTGCATAAATTTTAGTGGAATCCCTTTAGGCTTGTTAGCATTGAAAATTTCCTTTGATTATTATTTTACATGTGTTATACTTTATAGACATTATATATTATTATTTTACATGTTATATATACAGAAAATAATGTGCACATATTTTTTACACTTATATAATTTGTTGAGTCATAGAAAATAGTATGTTACATCATGAAGGGACTTTGGAAATCCTTATTCCAACCCTTTTTTGTGTTAATTATGTAAAATAATGAATTTTTAAAGTTGAGAGATATGACTCAAATGATGTATGTAAAGAATTTTGTAAACCTAAGTATTATATGTTATAATTACTATTATTATGGCATATATGCTAAAGGAGACAAATGGCTAAACTTGTTCTTTTTTTTTTCTTGAATTCATGCCCATTATATACACGTTCTATTTTAAGAGTCTGTGGGTCATCTTTTTTGGGTTTCATGCTGAAACCAGAATCTGGTAGTAATCATGAGGTTTGATTTTAACTTACTTTGGTGATTCTAGTTTAAAGCTGGTCTTTGCTATTTTATCCTGAATTCTCCTACCACCCTGCTATTTTCACAACAAGCACACATTGTTTATGGAAAAGAAAAAAGGAACCTAGTTATGATTTGTGTTTTTTTTTTTTTAAAGGTATTTTCAAAAGAAATAATTCCAGACTGATGGATGAAATTTTAAAACAGCAGCAGGAACTCCTGGGCCTAGATTGTCCCAAATACTCACCAGAGTTTGTGAATAGTAATGACAAAGAAGATCAAGGTAGTTAAGTGGCTAAAAATGTACATAAAACATGCACCTGTGTATTTTGTTTAAAAATATAATCGATCATATCTTCTTTCTCACTCTATTAATACCTAATTCCATCAGATTAATAGTCTTCTTCTTTTTGTATTTGTGTCTTTTTTGCCCTCTATTACCTTAAATACCAAATTGCTCACTGGTTTGCAATCAATTTATAGCTGTTGACATTTTATTGTAAAAAATGTTACTCCCTACAATTAGAGTTTTTGCATTTTTCCACATTAATTCCCATATCACCCAAACTTAATGTCACACCTAAAGACTTTGGAAAGAAGATATTAATATAAATCTAACACACACATGCAGTTGTATATGTGTGTGCACAGGTGCATGTGTGTTTGTTTTCTGAGTATGGTAACTTAAATGTATTCAGTATAAATAAAGTGTTTTCATCTTTTGAAAAATTTGGACCTGAAGTTTGCGTTTTTAAAAC
>NW_020945106.1:0-1108 GCF_900497805.2 Vombatus ursinus | reverse complement strand
GTCATGATATAAGTAGGACATAGGGTGCCTGTGGCGGGTGACACAGGTATGCCAAAGGCTGACATGTGTAAAAATGTATGACAGAGGCATGCCAGATTATGACAAAGAAGAGTGTGATAGATATAGGACAGAGGAGGATGACTTTCCCAGGGTCACACACCCAACAAGTGTCTGAGGCCAGATTTGAATTGGCTAGATTGTAGGCCACACACAAATTTTAATATCTTGCCAATTACATGTCAATGTCATGCAAACGACACACCAATTATTTTCTGACACCAGCCAATTACACATCAATGTCACACAAACATCATACCAGTCACACATAAATATTGAACACCAGCCCATACCAGGCAAACATCACTCTATATCATGCCAATTACACACTAATGTCATGCCAACATCATGCCAACACCACACAAAATACACGCCAATATAGAACGTCAGATCATCAAATTAATCATATGCCTGAATCATGGCAATTACACACCTACATCATGCCCAATTACAGGCAACGTCCCACAAAAATTGCACCAATTACATGCCAACATCGTGTCAGTCAGACAAATCATGCCAATCACACCATAAGATCATGCCAATTGCACACCAATGTTGCAACATCAAAATTACACGCCAATCACACTGATTACACACCTATACTGTGCCAATATTGAACATCATGCCAATTATATACCAACATTGAATTTTCATACAAATTACAGCAGTGACATGTCAATGTCATGCAAACATTTCACCAAAATTAAACATTATGCCAATCAAAAGCCAGTGTCACGAAAATCATTTAATTATATGCCAATTTCATGCTAATTACATATAAATATCACACAAACATTACAACAGTATTAAAGCTCATGCCAAATACAAGCCACCACAGTGCCAATTACATACCAATGTCAAGACAATAACACCAATGCCACACAATACGATGGCAGCTACTTATATTCTGCCAATTATATGCCAATGTCACATAAATAAGATGTCACATGTCATGCCAATTACACATCAATGTCACATAAGCATCATGCTGATTACACACCAAGATCATGCCAATATTGAACATCAACCAAAATTATGCCAATTATACACC
>NW_020945105.1:0-1713 GCF_900497805.2 Vombatus ursinus | reverse complement strand
TCATGCCAATTACACACAAATGTCATGCCAACACCACACATAATACATGACAATATAGAACATCATACTATCAAATTAATCACATGCCTGAATCATAGCAATTACATACCAGCATCATGCCCAGTTACGGGAAATGTCTCACAAACATTGCACCAATTACATGCCAACAACGTGTCAGTCAGACAAATCATGCCAATCACACCATAAGATCATGCCAATTGCACACCAATGTTGCAACATCAAAATTACACACCAGTCACAGTGATTACACACCTATACTGGGCCAATAATGAACATTTTGCCAATTATATACCAACATTGAATGTTTCATATAAATTACAGCAATGACATGTCAATATCATGCAAACGTTAGTCCAAAATTAAACATTATGCCAATTACAAGCCAGTGTCACAAATACCAATTAACTATATGCCAATGTCATGCTAATTACACACAAATATCACACAAACATTGCCACAATATTAAAGCTCATGCCAAACACAAGTCAACACAGTGCCCATGGAATACCAATGTCAAGACAATAACACCAATGCCGCACAATGCGAGGGCAGCTACTTATATTCTGCCAATTATTTGCCAATGTCACATAAATAAGATGTCACATGTCATGCCAATTACACATCAATGTCACACAATCATCATGTCGATTACAAACCAATATCATGCCAATATTGAACATCAACCAAAATTATGCCAATTATACATCAGTATCACTCAAATACCATGCCAACTACATGATAATATCACACCAGCATTGAACATTGCACCAACAGGACACAAACAACATGCCAATAGTATGCCAATTACATGCCAATCTCACATAAACACCACACCAGTTGCAGGTCAGTGTCATGCCAATATCACACAAACATCACACTAATGTTACACAAATGTCATGTCAACATTACATCAATATTAAACATCCTGCCAATTTCACACCAATTTCACAAACCATCAAACGGTCACGCAAACATCAAGCCAATATCACACTAATATCATAGCTATGTCACATCATGGCTCTGTCATTCCTCTGCTACAGCTCTGTCATGACTATGTCATGTCAATGTTACAATCTGCCATGGCTCTGTCATTCCAGTGTCATGATTTGCCATGGTTATGTCATGCCTAATGTGAGGGGAAGAATTCAAATTTCTTTTCAATTCAATGAAATAGAAGATTTTCAAGCATTCTTGATGAAAACACCAGAACTACATAGCAACTCTGAAACACAGGAGTCAAAAGAAATTTAGATATGAGCAAACATCCATAAGGGGTTAAATGAGCATACGTTGCCTATATTCTTATATGGGAAGGACCAAGTCTAGGTTTTGGTGCCTGCTGATCAACCAACTAATAGATCTGTGGCAAAGACCAAAACTATAAGCCCAATAAAAGTCGACAGGGGGACATGGCAGTCAAAAAAGCTGACAACATTCTGTTACTGTCATAGAGGGGCATGATCATCCACACCTGAAGGCCAACCCACTTTCCCAGCTGTAGTCAATTGTGACATTCCCCAACCACCTAGAACTCCTCCTTTCCTGTGTTCAATAAAGAGGGTATTTTCCTTCTCATCAGGGTCACTGGCCAGACTGAGAGTTCCTGGTCTGACCCACTTTATTAACAGCTATGTGTGTCACTGTCAATAAACTCATCTTGCTTGGAGAAACATGCCCCAGTTTCCCTGTACT
>NW_020945104.1:0-1042 GCF_900497805.2 Vombatus ursinus | reverse complement strand
ACATCATACCAATTACACACAAATATTGAACACCAGCCAATACCAGGAAAACATCATTCTATATCATGCCAACTACACACTAATTTCATGCCAACACCACACATAATACACGACAATATAGAGCATCATACTATCAAATTAATCACATGCCTGAACCACGGCAATTACATACCAGCATCATGCCCAGTTACGGGAAATGTCTCACAAACATTGCACCAATTACATGCCAACAACGTGTCAGTCAGACAAATCATGCCAATTACACCATAAGATCATGCCAATTGCACACCAATGTTGCAACATCAAAATTACACACCAGTCACACTGATTACACACCTATACTCTGCCAATAATGAACATCATGCCAATTACATACCAATATTGAATGTTTCATACAAATTACAGCAATGACATGTCAATGTCATGCAAATGTTACACCAAAATTAAACATTATGCCAATTACAAGCTAGTGTCACAAATACCATTTAACTATAAGCAAATGTCATGCTAATTATGCGCCAATATCACACAAACATTGCGACAACATTACAGCTCGTGCCAAACACAAGCCAACACAGTGCCCATGGCATAGCAACGTCAAGACAATAACACCAATGCCACACAATACTATGGCAGCTACTTATATTCTGCCAATTATATGCCAATGTCACATAAATAAGATGTTCCATGTCACTCCAATTACACATCAATGTCACACATGCATCATGCTGATTACACACCAATATCATGCCAATATTGAACATCAACCAAAATTATGCCAATTATACACCAATATCACTCAAATACCATGCCAACTACATGCTAATATCACACCAGCATTGAACATTGCACCAATAGGACACAAACAACATGCCAATAGTATGCCAATTACATACCAATCTCACATAAACACCACACCAGTTGCAGGTCAGTGTCATGCCAATATCACACAAACATCACACTAATGTTACACAAATGTCATGTCAACACTACATTAATATTAAACATTCTGCCAATTTCACACCAATTTCACAAACCATCA
>NW_020945103.1:0-1011 GCF_900497805.2 Vombatus ursinus | reverse complement strand
ACTGAACAACAATGACAAAGCATTATATAGCAGTTTACATATATTACCTCATTTTATCTACAATTAAAAAATAGCTAGCATTATATAGGGCAGTAAGGTTTACAAAGCACTTTACAAATACTACCTCATTGGGTCCTCACAAGAACTTGGCAGGTAGATACTATTATTATCTCCATTTTACAGATGAGGAAACTAAAGAAGACAAAGGTTAAATGATTGTCCAAGGGTAAAATATAGTTTACAAAGAGTCTTGATAACTACCTTCTCCTTTGGGGTTTAGTTTCCTCATCTGTAAAATGGAGATAATAATAGTATCTACCTGCCAAGTTCTTGTGAGGACCCAATGAGGTAGTATTTGTAAAGTGCTTTGTAAACCTTACTGCCCTATATAATGCTAGCTATTTTTTAATTGTAGATAAAATGAGGTAATATATGTAAACTGCTATATAATGCTTTGTCATTGTTGTTCAGTTATTTCAGTCATGTCTGACTCTTTGTGATCCCGTTTGGGGTTTTCTTGGCAAAGGTACTGGAGTGGTTAACCATTTCCTTCTCCAGCTCATTTCACAGATGAGGAAACTGAAGCAACCAGGGTTAAGTGACTTGCCCAGGGTCACACAGCTAATAAGTGTCTGAGGCCGGATTTGAACTCTGGCCTTCCTGACTCCAGGTCCAGTGCTCTATCTGTGCCACCATGTGTACCTCAGTTTCCTAATCTATAAAATGAACTGGAGAAGGAAATGGCAAATTACTCTGATATCTTTGCCAAGAAAATCCCAGACAGAGTCATAAAGAGTCAGACACAACCAAAATGACTGAACAACAATGACAAAGCATTATATAGCAGTTTACATATATTACCTCATTTTATCTACAATTAAAAAATAGCTAGCATTATATAGGGCAGTAAGGTTTACAAAGCACTTTACAAATACTACCTCATTGGGTCCTCACAAGAACTTGGCAGGTAGATACTATTATTATCTCCATTTTACAGATGAGGAAACTAAA
>NW_020945102.1:0-1037 GCF_900497805.2 Vombatus ursinus | reverse complement strand
TTTATCATTTCCACAGCTTTCTTTAATTTTAATTAATGTCTCCTTTGATTTTCAGGATTTTCAACTTGGTGTTTAGTTGGGGATTTTTAATTTGTTCTTTTTCTAGTTTTTTTTTCAGTTACAAGCCCAATTCATTGATCTTTTTCTTTTCTGTTGATGAAAGCATTTAGAGAAATTTTCCCCTGAAATATGCTCTGGCCACATCCCACAAATTTTGATATGTTTTCTCATTCTTCTCTTTAATGAAGTTTCTTTCTTCACTTATTCTTTAGGATTAAATTTCCAATTAGTTTTTAATCTATCTTTCCACTGCCCTTTGTTCAATGTAATTTTTAGTGCATTATGATCTAAAAAGAATGCATTTAATATTTCTGCCATCCTAATTTGATTAGCTTTTTATGTCATTAAGACAGGGCCAATTTTTGTGTAGGTGCCATGTACAGCTGAGAAAAAAGTATCTTCTTTTCTATTCCCATTCCATTTTCTCCAAAGGGTCTGTCATATCTAACTTTTCTAAGCTTCTATTCATCTCCTTAGTTTCTTTGTTTTTTTAGTTGGATTTATCAAGTTGTGTAACAACTGAGGTTACCCACTGGTATGGTTTTTTGTCTATCTCTTCCTGTAACACATTTAACTTCTTTAAAAATTTGGATGCTATATCATTTGGGACATATATTCTTAGTATTGATATTATTTATGTACCTTTTTGTATAATGTAGTTTACTTATCTGTTTTCATTACATCTAATTTTGCATTTGCTTTGTCTGAGATCATGATTGCCATCCCCCCCCTTTTTTTCACTTCAGCTAAAGCATAATTGATTCTTCTCCAGTCCCTTCCTTTTACTCTATGTGTGTGTCTCTGCTTCAAACATGTTTCTTGTAAACATACTGTATGATTCTGGTATCTGATTCACTTTGGTATCTGCTTCTATTTTATGGCAGAGTTCATCCCATTCATATTCAGAGTTATTACAGTGTATTTTTCCTTCTGTTTTTCCTCTCTCCTTTCACCTCTTTCCTCCTCACCAGTGTTTT
>NW_020945101.1:0-16369 GCF_900497805.2 Vombatus ursinus | reverse complement strand
TTTTACACCAAGAAAACAGAGTTTCTCCAGCAGCCAGCACCACAACATCCATACATGGAATTATCAGTTACAGCAAATAGAGAAATTTTACATGCAGTGCATAAATTCACTTACCTTGGAAGTATAATTTTTAGGGATGTACACATAGATGATGAGGTTTACACATGCATTGCCAGAGCTAACTCAGTGTTTGGGAGACTTCAGAGGAAAATATGGGAGAGAAAGCTATTAGGCAGCCTATTAATCTGAAGGTTTACAGAGCTGTTGTGCTGACCTCACTGTATGCCTGTGGAACTTGGACAGTCTATCTGCACTGTGCCAGGAAACTGAATTGCTTCCATTTGAATTGTCTTAGGAAGATTCTGAAGATCACCTGGCAAGATAAGGTACCAGACACTGAGGTCCTTTGAACTGCCAGGCATTCAAACTTTTCTGCAGAGAGTGCAACTTCAATGGGCTAGCCACGTTATTTGAATGCTTTTGCCTAAAAGACTATTTTACAGAGAACTCACACAAGGGAAGTGCTCACATAATCAGAAGAAGCAATACAAGGACACTCTTAAGGTCTCTCTGAAGGACTTTGGAATAAATTGTGAGGCATGGAGGGCACTAACAGAGGACCACCTAGTATGGCTTGCCTGCATCAAAGGCGGCACTGTGCTTTACTGTGCTTTCTGAGCAAAGCAGAATTGCAATAGTGCAAAGAAAATGTGAGATGCACGAATTTAGAACCGTCTCCACTCCAAATGTTTATATGGATTATTTGTACCTGACCTGTAGAGCCTTCTGAACTCTTATTGGTATGATTAGCCACAGTTGGACACACTGTACCTTGACCCCAACATAGTGATGTCATTTTTGTCCTCGTTGAGAGCAAATGACCACAAACAACCAACTATTGTGTTATAAGAAATGATGAGCTGGAGTGTTTCAGAAAGTCTGGGAAGACTTACATGAACTGATGGAAAGTAAAATGAGAAGAACCCAGGAGAACAGTGTATGCAGTAATAGAAATGCTGTATGATGATCAACTGTGAATGACTTAGCTATTCTCAGCAATACAGTGACCTAAGACAGTTCTGAAGGACTTAAAATGAAAAATGCTGTCTATCTCCAGAGCAGGAACTGATGGAGTCTGCAGATCAAAGTATACTTTTTTAAAAAAATTACTTATTTTTAGTTTTCATCATTCACTTCCACAAGATTTTGAGTTCCAAATTTTCTCCCCATCTAGTCCCTTCTCCTACCCCAAGATGTCATGCATTGTGAATACCCCTAATCTGCCCTCTCTGCTATCTCTCCCTCCCTTTTCTTATTCCCTTCCCCTTCAGTTGTCCTGTAGGGCAGGATAGATTTCTATACCCCATTTCCTGGTATATCTTATTTCCCAGTTGTATGTGAAAACAATTCTTTTTAAACATGTGCTTTTAAAATTTTGAGTTCCAAATTTTCTCCCTTCCTCTCTCCCCACCCACCCTCGTTGAGAAGGCAAGCAACTTGATACAGGTTATACATGTGCAGTCATGCAAAACACTTCCATAGTAGTCATGTTGTGAAAAACATAAGTATATTTCCCTTCATCCTATCCTGCCCCCCATTTATTCTATTCTCTATTTTGACCCTGTCCCTCCTTAGAAGTGTTTGCTTCTGATTACCTTCTCCCCCACTCTGCCCTCCCCTCTATCATCCTCCTGCTCTCTTGTCCCCTTCCCCCTCCTATTTTCTGTAGGGTAAGATAGATTTCCATACCCAATTAAGTGTGTATGTTATTCTCTCCTTAAGCCAAATTAAGCCTTATTTGATGAAAATAAGATTCACTCATTCCTTCTCACCTTCCCCCATTTTCCCTCCACTTTAAAAGCTTTTTCTTGTCTGTTTTATGTGAGATAATTTACCCCATTCTACCTCTCCCTTTCTCCTTCTCCCAGTATAATCCTCTCTCACCCCTTAATTTTATTCTCCAGATATCACCCTTTCATCTTCAACTTACCCTGTGTCCTCTGTCTGTCTGTCTGTCTGTCTGTCTACATATATATAATTGTTTTCCCTCCAACTACTCTAATACTGACATAGGACTCATGAGTTAACAAATATCATCTTTCCATGCAGAATGTGAACAGTTCAACTTTATGATTTCTTATGATTTCTCTTTCCTATTTACCTCTTCATGTTTCTCTTGAGTCTTATATCTGAAAGTCAAATTATTTATTCCACTCCAGTCTTTCCATCAGGAATGCTTGAAAGTCCTCGATTTCACTGAATGTTCATTTTTTCCCTTGAAGGATTATGCTCACTTTTGCTGGGTAGGTGATTCTTGGTTGTAATTCTATCTCCTTTGCCATTCAAAATATTATATTCGAAGTCCTGTGGTCCCTTAATGTAGAAGCTGCTAAATCTTGTGTTGTTCTGATTGTGTTTCCACAATACTTGAATTGTTTCTTTCTGTCTGCTTACAATATTTTCTCCTTGACCTGGGAACTCTGGAATTTTGCTACAATATTCCTAGGAGTTTTCCTTTGGGGATCTCTTTCAGGAGGTGATCAGTGGATTCTTTCAATTTTTATTTTGTCCTCTGATTCTAGAATATCAGGGCAGTTTTCCTTGATAATTTCTTGAAAGATTATGTCTAGACTCTTTTTTTTGATCATGGCTTTCAGATAGTCCAATAATTTTTGAATTCTCTCTTCTGGATCTTTTTTCCAGGTCATTGTTTTTCCAATGAGATATTTCACATTGTTTTCTATTTTTTCATTCTTTTGGATTTGTTTTACAGTGTATTGGTTTCTCATAAAGTCACTAGCTTCTAGTTGCTCCATTCTAATTTTTAAGGAAGTATTTTTTTCAGTAAGGTTTTGGACTTCCTTTTCCATTTGGCCAATTTTGCTTTTTAAGGCATTCTCCTCATTGGCTTTTTGGACCTCTTTTGCCATTTGGGTTAGGCTATTTTTTAAAGTGTTATTTTCTTCAGTATTTTTTTGGGTCTCCTTTAGCAAGCTGTTGACTTGTTTTTCATGATTTTCTTGTATCACTCTTATTTCTCTTCCCATTTTTTCCTCTACTTTTCTTACTTGCTTCTCAGAATCTTTTTGAGCTCTTCTATGGCCTGGGACCTATTCATATTTTTCTTGGAGGATTTGGATGTAGGAGCTTTGACTGTGTTGTCTTCTTCTGGTTGTATGTTTTGATCTTCTTTGTTACCAAAGAATGATTCTATGGTCTGACTCTTTTTGTACTGCTTGCTCATGATCCCAGCCAATTACTTGAGTTATAAACTCTTTGTTAAAGTAGGAGTCTGCTTCCAGTGTGGAGAATGTACTGTCCCAAACTTGGGGCTTTTGTGCAGCTATTTTCAGAGATACTTTTAGGGACCTGAAAGTTTTCAGTTCTTCGAAGGTGGTATGATTAAAGGCAAGGTGTTTACTCCTTTCCTGGCCTGTGCTCTGGTCTGTGAGTGACCACAAGCACTCTTTTCTGTCTGGAAATGTGAGGAGGATTTTCTCTCTACTGCCACTACAAGCTCCACCTTGCCAGAACTCCTCCTCGCCTAGGACTACCACCCACAACTGTGACCCAGATCCAAGCACGGGCAAAGCAAGAGAATCCAGCACCATCAGAGAGATCCCTGCAATCCCCCTCTGATTGGCCACTCAATTTCCCCTCATTCTGTGGGCTGAAAGCTCCAGAGGCAGCTGCCGCCCTGGGGCCGCGCTCAGGAAATGGGACTGGGACCCTGTGCTTCTCTCTCACCTCAGACACAGAGTTATCCTACTGACCTTCTAAGTTGTCTTTGGAGTTCATGGGTAGAGAAGTCTGAAAATTGCCACAACTGCCCATGATTCAGTCCTCTGAGACCTGCTCTAGGTTCTCTGAGGCCTGCGCACTCACGCCGAACTACGTTTCTTTCCCTGCCTGGTGCGATACACCTTTCTGATCAACCATCCAGGTTGTCTTGGGCTGGAAATTTGTTTCACTCTGTCTTTTTGTGGGTTCTGCTGCTTTAGAATTAGAGCCATTTTTTATAGGTATTTGGAGGGGTTTGGGGGGAGAGCTCAAGCAAGTCACTGCTTTTACTCCGCCAACTCGCCTCTGCCCCCTTGTCCCTGTTTGAAGAGGACTATGATATCTTCAATTTAATGACATGATTTGCAAGTAAACTGGATTTAAGTGAGGGAGGGCTATGCAAAGCCACCAGCTTTACTTTCTCCTCTGGAGCCATCCTGGTCCAGTGGCAAGATACAGATCAGGATGACTGGAAATGGCCCCCACAGCTAGGCCTTAGAAAATACCTTTAAGCAGTTTCTCTTGACAGTAAGAGGAATTCTAAGGACTAATAGGTACAATCTTGCTTTCTTGTTCATCCATGCAACTGTGACTAGGAGAATTACAACATGGCTGACATGGAAATATGTTTTCTCTGACTGTGCATATATAATCAGTAACAAATTGCTTGCCTTCTCATGGAGTGGGGAGGAGAGGGAGGGAGAGAGGAAGAAAATTTGGAACTCAAAAGTTTTAAAAACGAATGTTAATTGTTTTTACATATAATTCAGAATAAAATAAAATCAAAAAAATTTTGATAGCTAGTACATAAAAGATAGTCATCTGATTAAAGATTTTTATCGTGGTGTATTGAAATTAGCAAAACCAAAGCCCTGGAAGCACCTAAATATTCCAAGAATTTGAGGGAATAATGAAATAAATCATGGTATATTAATGCAAAACAATACAATGCTGTAGGTATTGATAATCAAACCTTTATGAAATAATGCAGAGTGAAAAAAGCAGAAGCAGAACAGAGTGTACACATAGTGACCCTATTAAACAGGGCTTCTTGACTTTTTTGGTGTCATGGGCCCTTCTGGAAGACTGGTAAATCCAATGGACCTTTCTCAGAATATGTTTTTAAATTCATAGAGAAAATATATAGGATTACAAAGGAAACCAATTACATTAAAGTACAATTCTGAAAAAAAAAAACCTCTAACACATAAGTTAATAATTAATGTTTCAGTAATATTGTTGCCTTTTATCATGGGATTGGGGATCAGGCAGATTGTGATTGGGATGAATATCAAAACCTCTGGGGAACTGCATATGACCATAAGTACTTATATTTGATGGGCTGGCTGAGTATGAGCTACTTGCGATGAGTATATGACTTATTTAATGCATTGTCTTATTGCATTCTGCCTTGTAATTTGTATATTGTCTTTCCACTTGAGGGAGAATATTTACAGTTGAGTCAAGCTACAATATAATCTTGTCCCTCAAAGGTAAACAAAGAGTTTCCACTTTTCCTTTATCATCTCCATTACTTTCTATTTGTTAGTTGAGTTATCTCAGTGTTCTCATAGCTTATATTATATCCATTTGTTTAATATATTGTCTGTTAGATGTACTTCCACATTACTGTTGTGGATATCACTATCCTCCCAGGCACCTAGGTGTCATCCTCAACTTCTCACTCTCCCCCCTACCCATCTGTTGCCCAGTCCTGTCAGTTTACCTCTATAACATCTCTTGTATATGCCCTTTTCTCACCTTTGTGGTGTAGGCCCATATCACCTCATGCCTAAACTGTTGCAATAGCTTTCTGGTTAGTCTGCCTGCTATGTCTTGACCACTTTAGTCCATCTTTCACTGAGCTATCAAATTAATCTTCCTAAAATGCAATTTCACCCCCACCCCCGCAATAAACACCAGTGGCTCCCTTTTGCCTCCAGGATCAAATATAAAATCTGTTTGACATTCAAAGCCCTTCATAACCTGGACCCCTCCTACCTTTCTAGTCTTTTTATACCTTAGCCCAATGTATTCTTTGAGAGTGACACTGGCTTCCTTTTTGTTCTTTGAACAAGACATTCTGTCTCCTGACAGATCATTTTCACTGGCTATCCCCCATGCCTAGAACTCTTTCCCTCGTCTCTGTTTCTGGCTTCCTTCAGGTCCCAGCTAAAATCTCACCTTCTTCAAGAAGCCTTTCCAATCCACTTTAATACTAGTAGTGCCATCTTCCATCTCTTAACTAACCCTCACTTGATCTTTCCATCACTGCTAACTATTGTCCTATATCTCTTCTCCCCTCCTAACTTTTTTTTTAAGTCAGTTGGGGTTAAGTGACTTGCCCAGGGTCACACAGCTAGTAAGTGTCATGTGTTTGGTCTGAGGCCAGATTTGAACTCAGGTCCTCCTGACTTCAGGGCCGGTGCTCTAATCACTGTGCCACCTAGCTGCCCCTGCTAACTTCTTTTGAAAAGACTTTCTGCAATAGGGGTTTCTACTTTGTTTCCTCTCACTCTCTTTTCAGTTTCACAAATCTGGCTTTCACCTTCATCAGTCTTCCAAAATTGCTTTTTCCAAAGTCACTAATGATCTCTTAATTGTCAAATCCAGTAACCTTTGTTCAATTCTCATTCTCCTAGACCTCTCTGCAGCCTTTGACACTATTGATCACCTTCTTCTCCTTAACACTCTTTTCTCTTCAGGTTTTCAGGATACCACTCTCATTGTTTTCTTCCTACATTTTAGACCATTCCTTCTCAGTCTCCTTTGCTGGATCCTCATGCAGATTACCCCCCTCTAACTATAGGTCTCCCACAGAATTCTGTCCTGGACCCTCTTCTTTTCTCCCTTACTACTTCACTTACTACTTCACTTGGTGATTTCATCTGCTCCCATGGATTTAATTATCATCTCTATGCTGACTATTCTCATATCTACCTCTCCTGCCCAACCTTCTCTTCTGACCTTCAATCTTGCATCTCCAAACACTTTTCAGACATCTCATACTGGACATCCAGTAGATATATATTTTTTTAAATTTAATTATATTTATTTTTTTTGTGCAGGATCAGAGAAAAAAAACCAGTACCAAATTCTAGGTACAACAGTTTGATCTGATTGGTTTGACTGCATACATTTTGTATGCATAGCTATCTAAATTAAAAATAAACACTCACATGTATGTCATATAACAAAAATGTAGAAGTGAATTTAAAAATTAAGGTACTAGAACATAAATAGATATAGTATATTAGGAAACAGTCTTTGTTGATCACCCATTTTTCTCATTTAAAATTAATGTATGATTTCTTACAAATAGCATTGTGTCATCAAATCATGCGTCTTCTGAGAACTACATTCTAAGAGTGTTACCAGAATGAAAACTACAATAGACAGTTTCCTTCCCCATGTCACCAACACTGATGTAGAACTGTCCTACCTGGTAAGGGTCAATGGGCACTTTGGCATACTCACTCTGTGTATTTCCTGTGCACCATGAAAATTGTAAAGAAAAAAAAAAATTGAGTTTCCCATCCTTAAATAATGCTGTGAGACACCGCATTGATGGAATTACAAACATGACGGTTTTGTCCAAGAATTCAGTTCAAATATCTTTTAAGTCATAAAAACCGTGGAAAGGAATACACTTTAAAATATATCTTTCCCATGTCAAAATTAATTGGTTGTAATGCAGAATTTTCTTTTATTGATCATTGTCATTTCAAACTAAAAAGAATTGGCATTCTGGCAGTTGCTTTAAAATCTAACAAACTTGTAAGATAGCACCTTCTGTTTAATTTGGCGGGATGTCTATGATAATAGTCATCTGAAACTGTGTATGTAAGAACTGTTATGCTTCAAGTTTTTTTACTTTTTTTTTCTTTCTTCCTTTTCTTTCCTTCCTTCCCTTCCTTCCTTTTTCTGCCTTCCTTCCTTTGTTTCTTTTTGAAACAATATTTTATATTCCATTAAGTCCAGTAGATACCTTAAACTCAACATGTCCAAATCTGAACTCATCTTTACAGTAGAGGGCAAAATCATCCTGCCAGTCTTCCAGACTCACAACCTAGGTGTCATCTTCTAATCCTCACTATCTCTTACTCTTCATACCAATCTGTTGCCAAGGCCTGTTGATTTCATCTTTACAACATCTCTTGGTATGCTACCTTCTCTCCTCTTAACACTGCCACCACTCTAGCGCAGACCCTTATCACCTCATAACCTCTGGACTATTACAGTAGACTGTTGGTAGGTCTTGTCTCAAGTTTCTCTTTTTCTCCAATCTAATCCATCCTCCATTGTACCATCAAAGTGATTTTTTAAAGTGCAGGTCTGACAATGTTTCTTCTTCCTCTCTTGTCTCCCCCTTCACCCTCCCAATAAACTCTAATGGCTCCCTGTCTTCTTCAGGATCAAATGCAAAATTCTCCATTAGGTATCCATTGTTCTTCGTAACCTAGCCGTCTTGCACCTTTCCAGTCTTACATTGCACTCTTGACCCTGGCCTTCTTGCTGTTTCATCAACAAGACACTCTATCTTTTGGCCCTGGGCATTTTTTCTGGCTGTCTCCCATGCCTGGAATGTTTTCTTTCCTCATTTCCAACTGCTGGCTTCTGTGACTTCCTTTAATTCCCAACTAAAATCCCATCTTCTACAGGAAGCTTTTCTCAGTCTCTATTAATTCTAGTGCCTTCCTTCTTTTAATTATTTCCTATTTATCCTATAAAAAGCTATACATAGTTATAAACTTTACGTTAGATTGTGAGCTTCTCTAGAGCAAGGGCTATCTTTCCTTTCTTTGTATTCCCAGCACTTAGCACAGTGCCTGGCAAATAGTAGGTGCTTAATAAATGCTTTTATTGACTGACTTAAAGCAGAGGTTCAGAATTTTTTTGTGTCATGGACCTCATTGTCAGTCTGGTGAAGCCAATAAAGACCCCTTCTTACAATAATGTTTTTAAATGCTTTAAGATAAAATACCCAAAATTATTAAGGATGCCAGTTATTGAAATCTAGTTATCAAAATATTAAAAAAATCCATAGGATCATAGACCTCAGGTTAAGACCCTTTGACTGAAAGGAATAACCAATGTTTATCTAGTTATGTCAATATTTTTTTTTCTCTAGAATGTATGTATTTCTCAAATAAAAAGGAAACAAGGAAAAAGAATGGAAGCAATGACTTGGATGCTAATTTTAAATACTATTTAAAAAATACTCTTTCATAATGTTATGTTTATCAATCGTTTTGAACTAATTCAGTGTCATACGGTCAAGAAATAATGCTTAAAGAGGAGTGACAGCTCCTAGTTCTTAAACTAGATAAAACTCAGGTTCTCTTTAGAGGTTTACCACTACACAATATTTAATTAGCCTCTTGATATTTTTAGTAATTGATCTGCTAGGAACTGGACTGAAATAACAAAAATCCTTTCTCACAAAAGCCACTGATCAGGAGAATATAGGATATTTGTTTTCTTTGTGTCTCTTCTCTCTGATTTGTCCTGGCACTTTTCTCTGTTTCTCCTATAATCTTTTTGACTACTCCTTCTCAGTCCACTTTGCTAGATCATTTATTATGCTGCCTCTTATCTTGCCTCTCCCTTTCTCTCCCCCCCCCCCTCCCCCCCCCCCCCCCCCATGTCCCTAGCCAACTGTGAGTCTACTCCAAGGCTCTTTTCAGAGCTGTCTTGTCTCCATACACTCTTTGACCTAGCAACTTTGATCAGTTTCCATAGGTTTAATTATCATCACTGTGCGTATGACTCCTTGATCTATATGTGTAGCTCTCATCTCTTGCCTAAACTCTAGTCCAACATTGCCGGCTGTCTGTGGTGCATTCTGAACTTGTTTATCTTGTAAGCCAGAGGTGTCAAACAAGCTTCATGTATGCAGTACTCCCAATTGTAACCCAAACCAGATTACAATGTAATTGGGTAGTATTTAACAAAATAAATAAGAATACAAATAAACATAGATAACATTACCTTTTAAAATTGTATCAATATGTAGCTGCAGGGATCTGTGTTTAAGGTTTAGTGACTCCTCCTCCTTTCTATTAGAGTTTGACACCACTGTTTGTAGACTTTTCAAATTGATAATCTAAAACAAAATTCATTACCTTCCCCATTATCCACCATCCCACCCTTCTTTGAAACTTCCTTATTTTTCTTGAGGGCATCACCTTCCTTTAGTAATCCAAACTTAACATCCTTGATTGCTCATTTTCTCTTAACCTCATATAGCCAATCAATTGCCAAATCTTGTCACTTCTAATTCACAATAACTCTCACATCTGCTTACCTCTTTTTGCCTACTTACCTTACCAAGCTAGCATCCTAAATCGGTTCTCAATACTTTTGCGTGGACTATTTCAGTAGCCTACTAAATATCTTAGCACAATTGTTTGAATTTTGTTTTTCCTTTTTCCATGTGTCCATATATCTCCAAATCAAACAACCAACCAGCATTTATTAATTGCCTATACTCTGCTAGGGACTGTGCTAGGTGATGAGAATAGAAGTACAAAGGATGAAACTGAGGCCCAGGGAGATCAAAGGATTTGCTCGTGGCCATTCTTCTTGTAAGTGGCCAAGTTTTTACTTCAAATCCAATAATTTTTTCATTCTACCTGGATTTCGTGCCACCTATGCCTGCTTCTGGTCCTTAATTCCCAAACTTTTCACATTCCACACTTCCCCAAAGACCTCCATGCCATAGTCCCTGGATGCCTTCCTTCTTCCTCTTCACCTCTTGCATTCCTGTTAGGTAAACGTTTTGTTGGAGATAGCAGAAAAATGTAGGGATCAGTCTTCTCTTCTGACTTCATTTTTTCTTTTTAAATTCAGGATGTAATTTGAAAATTACTTGGGACTTAAAAGCTTTGTGGTTTTATGTAATTATGTTCATTCATTTGTAGTAATTTGCACATTAAATTTGTTTAAGGCTATGTGTGTGGTGGTGAGGAGAAGGATTTTATTTAAAAATCAAACCCATGAACAATGTGTATTCTCAATATATGTGTTTTGCATGAGTACATATGAGTGTTTATACACACATTTGTAAATTGTGTATATCTTACAGATCTTAATCTAGAAAGGAACACAGAAATGAAGTAGTATAATTTGTAGATGAGGAAAGAAAGAATCAACTGTAAGCATTAAATTGGATTTTGTGTTATTGGACATTTCATAGGCTAGGCAGCCGTATATTAGTGGTTAGTTTCTTGGGACAAATAATTATTGCACAGAGCTTACTCTGGGCACAGTGTAATCTTACATTTCTGTGTTCTTTTACTGAGAATTTTTATACAGCGTGTTGAGAGAAAGGAGATGAAAAAATATGAATGTGTGTGAATATCTGGGGTATGGAAACACAGATGATTATAGTGGTAGATGACTGGGGAGCATGGCGGAGATGCCTCTTCTCAAAGTATTCTTTAAAAAAGTCCAGGTATGGGATAAGCTAAAGCTGTTGTGGACTAGTCCAAGGATTCTGGGATCTGTCAGTTCTACATTTCTATTCCTTAACTAGTTCTCCAGTGGTGGTAGTTAAATTCCATCTTTTTTGGAAAGCTTGTAAGTGTGAGTCACTATGGCACTTTTATTATGAATAGGGTAGGAGGGCTTGTTCTCACTTAACAGGGGACAAGGATTTATGTTAGTTATAAAAACTTCTTAATAATGAATTACTAAACACTAAGTCAAAATACTCAAGGGAAGCCTATAAAAATCTCATCAGCATATTTTAAATCTTAGGACAGATTACCATTATTATTTTTCTTACTCTTGCTATGAGGTATAATAGTACTTGAAGGTAGTGTAGTAGTGCCTGAATGTAGACTAGATGAGTGCTCAAGATTCTTTGCAACTCCTTGATTCCATGGTATGTGTGTCTCTTGAATTTCAAATGCTTTTGAGAAAAATAGTGCTCATTGTGTGATGGGTTTTGGTTTTTTTGGGGGGGGGGGTTGCCCTTAGAAAGCAATTGAATGAACAGAATTTGGACAGAATTAATATTTATACATTAATATTTTGGGGAAATTGCCATGACTATTTTGACTTCAAATCTGCAAATGGAATAAAAGCAGGAAGTATTTTTCCCACTAACAAGAAGGGGAACAAAGTTTGTAGGAAGAAAAAATAGCTGATTATGAGAACTGGTGTGTGTGTGTTTTTAAATAATATGCCTTCAAAGTTCTTTATTGGTATATATTGAATGTCCTGGTTTTTGTCTTGTAGAATGGAGATGTGTGCATTTCTATTCTTCATCCTCCTGTAGATGACCCACAGAGTGGAGAACTGCCTTCTGAGAGGTGGAACCCTACTCAAAATGTCAGGTAATGGGCTATATGAATAAGGACCACCCTTTTTTACCCCCTTGGGGAGGGAAAGGAAGAAGAAGAGACTCCCTTTGGTGGAAGTTTTTCCAGTTTCCTTTTCCCCTATAAGTGTTTTGTGGGATGTGTGTATGTTACTCTGGAAATGTATAAATCGTTAGGTTCTCTTATGTTCACTTTTGGTTTATAATCTTGCAGAATTTGGTCACTTTCTATAATATCTCTTTTGGTAGGTTTTCAGGAAATTAATTAAAATGTAAAAAAAAATTATATTCTATTTGGTATTGATTATTTTTTCTAAGTTTTTATCCTACCTTCATCCACAAATGTTAAAATATTCGGGAATATTTTTGTTCCAACTCTTTTTAAAATGGCAACACTCTTTTTATGTTTGTGTCAATAAGCAACAAAGACACTTCTCCATTTGAAACCACGTATATACACATATGTATACATACATATACACTGATGTATACAATATACATATATGTATATACACATGTATGTGTATATTAATTACCTAAAGTATAGTTAGACTAAGGATGTTGATAAAATATCTCTGCTTTTGTGAAAAGTCTTGTGGAATCTTTTTTGATTGTAAAACGTTTAGACCTATGGATAGTACTATAACTACTCTGTAGTGGTAGAAGCAGAGTATCAGTACCTGTGGAATTAAATATTATAGCATATTAGGTTTAATATCTGCTATATTATATCTTCATTTAGGTCAAATACACTAAGTTTCAAGCTTTTTAAAAAAAAATTTTTTTTATTAATTTATTTTGATTTATCAACATTCACTTACATAAGCTTTTGAGTTTTAAATTTTCTCTCTCCCCCTTCCTCCCCAAGAGGGCATGCAATCTGATATAGGCTATACATATACATTCCTATTAAACATATTCTCACATTAGTCATGTTGTAAGGAAGAATTAGAACCAATAGGAGAAACCACCAGAGAGAGGAAACAAAACAAAACAGAAGAAAAAATAGCAAATAGTATGCTTCAATCTCCATTCAAACTCCATAGTTCTTTCTTTGGATGTGAATAGCATTTTCCATCATGAGACCTTTGGAGATGTCTTAGATCCTTGCATTGCTGAGAGGGGTTAAGTCTATCAACATTAGTCATCACCCAACATGGCTGTTACTGGGTACAACATTCTCCTAGTTCTGCTCACTTTGCTCAGCATCAGTTCATACAAGTCTTTCCAGGTTTTTCTGAAGTCTGCCTGCTCATCATTTCTTCTAGCACAATAGTATTCCATTACATTCATATACCACAACTTGTTCAACAACTTGAGGAGCAGGAATTATATTATTTCTTTTTGAGGTTACTAGTAGCTCCCATGTTGCCACTTTATCTGTTTCATACTTCCTCATAAGGAACTGTATTTCACTTTTCTTTGCTTTTAATTATGCCACTTGTTGGTTTTTGTTGCAGTCTAAATTAAGATGAATACCCAAGTTCACTAAGAATTTTACATTATAGGGATCCTTAGTTAAAATTGTCAGTATATAGTGAGCTCTTGGTAATAGTGTATTCTGTAAAAGGAATTTGTTAGCAAGTTTGAAAGACTCTGTAATAACCTCAAAATATTTTTTGCCATTTCCATTAGTGTAAGCCAGGTCTTTTCTTTCTCAAAATGCAGAATTTGCTCAAGATAATACTCATTTTTTTTTATCTTTCTTGCATAGCAGCAGTGTGAATCAATATGAATTTATTAAGTACCTACTATGTGCAAGGTATTAGTTGCTGAGGATACAAAGACAAAATGAAAAATAGTCATTTGCCTCAAGGAGTCGGAAGAACTATAATTCTAAATCAGAGGTTCTAAAACTTTTTGGCCTCAGTACCCCTTTACATTCTTAAAAATTGTTTATTACCACAAAGAGTTTTTGCTTATATGTGTGCATACCTATACATATACATACATATGTACATACATATACATATACGTGTGTGTGTGTGTGTATGCAGTATTAGAAATTAAAATGTCTCAGTGTTATTTTGAAAATAGTTTTGAACTCTTGGACCTCCTGAAAGGGTCTTGGAGAGCCTGAGGGTTCCCCAGATCATGCTTTGAAAACATTGCCCTAGATTGATAAACTTGGAAGCTTCCTCTTTCATGTTAGTTTTGGAACATAGTTGAAAATTTAAACTATATTTAACTATCTCTTTTCTGGGTGTTATTTTAAGCAAATATTTTCTCTTGATATTTATCAAACTCAAATATTACTTCCTCCATTTTGTTTTTGTATGTATCTCTAGCATAGGGCCTTGTGAGTTAATAGTACTTAATAAATTCATGTTGAATTGAATTGCTACTATATAAGAAAGATAAAAGTAATGAAACCCAGTAGAATGTGTTATGGTTTGGAAGAGGGAAGTCAGGGAGACCCTCAGCCTCAAGCCTGAGAACCTGGGCAGTGGGCTAGTCACTTATCTTGTATAAGTATATTCCTTCCTCTTTACTTTTTCTGTAATCATATATTGACCATCACAGTAGGCATTTTTTAAAAAATGGTAATTATTTGACTAATCTGATCTTTTTTCTTGACCTTGTGTTCCCTGGTTGCAACATGTTAACCTTTTTGGACATTTTTTTTTTCATTCTGTCCTCATATGATATCAGCTATAGCTTGAGGTGTATTTTAAATGAGGGCTTCCTAATTTATTTTCAGTCTAATTGTGAATTTCTTAGTTTGCTATACTATTCTCTTTCTATACTTGCTAATTTGTACTGATAGGTTGAGGATGGAGTGAAGGTGGTAGAAAGGAAGTACATGATGATGATAATGAAGGGGATAAAGAACATAAAATTGTAGATTCAGAGCTAAGAACGGACCTTAGAGATTATTACAGACAACCCTTTTCCCCTTCACCCAATTTTGTGTATGAGGAAATTGAAGTATAGAGAGGCTTAGTGATTTACACAGGGTCACAGAATTAGTATCTAAGGGGGTGGTGGGTAGGTTCATGAAGTATATGTAATAATCTTGGTTGCAGTTTGCCCAATTTCCTGATCACTAGTGAGGTCTTTGAATACACATTTAGTTGGAAGTGTTGGTCTAGATAGACCACATCGATTAGTGAATATGCAATTAGCTTGAAAATCCTGCTCAAAGTGTTGATTAGTTTATTACTGTCAACATGATGTGACATGTTATTCATATAATTCCAATAATTGGTAAAAGTAATGATATGGGTTTGGATCCCAGTCTTACCACTTGGTACCCATGTAATTTTGTGAAAGACCTGCGTGGGCCTTCATTTCCCGTTTGTAAAATGAGATGGACCTGTTAGCCTCTGAGTTCCTTTCCAGTTCTAAATCTGATCTTCTTAAAGAAATTCTTAACAAATGAGCTTTGCCATACTTATGTTCGTTTCCCATCATATTTTTTGTGGAAGTTACTTCAGTAGCTATTAATTAATATATGATGAGATATTGGTAAAGGAGTTGATCAGAGGATTTTAAATGAGCTTCATTCCTTTAGCAATCTGTGGAGCTCCTTAGGGGCACAGAGTCTCCTTATAACCCGCCCATGAGTACTTTTGCTGGAATTCCCACTTTTCTTTCTGCCTTTATTTTAAGACCTAATTCAGTGTTCACCCTTTGAAATCATCACACCCGCATCTCACAGACTAATAGGCTGTGTAATATTGACATTTACTTAGAGGATTGTTTTGCTTCTGTTCTTAAATTGTACATCTACTATATCTTAGCTAGATGGCAGGAATTATGTTTTTTTTGTTTGTTTTTTCATTCTTTTCAGTCATGTCTGACTCTTCATGACCCCATTTGGAGTTTTCTTGGCAAAGATACTGGAGTGGTTTGCCATTTCTTCTCCAGCTCATTTTGCAGATGAGGAAACTGAGGAAAATGGGGTTAAGTGACTTGTCAAGGTCACACAGCTAGTAACCAGATTTGAATCCAGGAAGATGAGTCTTCCCCTCTCCAGGCCTGGCACTCTATCTCCTGTGCTATCTAGCTGCCTTCTATGTTTTCTTGTGCACTAGTTTCCTGATAAGGTGCAAAATAATGCATTGCGCACTGGATTAAATTCTTAGTGAGTATTTGAATTGAGAGAAATGCCCTAAGTCACAAGGGTAGGTAAATTTAACTTTTAAATTAAACCATTTATTTAATATTTTGCTACCTTTTCACCTACATATCTATATACAATTTTATTACAGTAAAAAAATAAAAGACAATACTATGATTTACTGCTGTGATTTTTTTTTC
>NW_020945100.1:0-16367 GCF_900497805.2 Vombatus ursinus | reverse complement strand
TTTTACACCAAGAAAACAGAGTTTCTCCAGCAGCCAGCACCACAACATCCATACATGGAATTATCAGTTACAGCAAATAGAGAAATTTTACATGCAGTGCATAAATTCACTTACCTTGGAAGTATAATTTTTAGGGATGTACACATAGATGATGAGGTTTACACATGCATTGCCAGAGCTAACTCAGTGTTTGGGAGACTTCAGAGGAAAATATGGGAGAGAAAGCTATTAGGCAGCCTATTAATCTGAAGGTTTACAGAGCTGTTGTGCTGACCTCACTGTATGCCTGTGGAACTTGGACAGTCTATCTGCACTGTGCCAGGAAACTGAATTGCTTCCATTTGAATTGTCTTAGGAAGATTCTGAAGATCACCTGGCAAGATAAGGTACCAGACACTGAGGTCCTTTGAACTGCCAGGCATTCAAACTTTTCTGCAGAGAGTGCAACTTCAATGGGCTAGCCACGTTATTTGAATGCTTTTGCCTAAAAGACTATTTTACAGAGAACTCACACAAGGGAAGTGCTCACATAATCAGAAGAAGCAATACAAGGACACTCTTAAGGTCTCTCTGAAGGACTTTGGAATAAATTGTGAGGCATGGAGGGCACTAACAGAGGACCACCTAGTATGGCTTGCCTGCATCAAAGGCGGCACTGTGCTTTACTGTGCTTTCTGAGCAAAGCAGAATTGCAATAGTGCAAAGAAAATGTGAGATGCACGAATTTAGAACCGTCTCCACTCCAAATGTTTATATGGATTATTTGTACCTGACCTGTAGAGCCTTCTGAACTCTTATTGGTATGATTAGCCACAGTTGGACACACTGTACCTTGACCCCAACATAGTGATGTCATTTTTGTCCTCGTTGAGAGCAAATGACCACAAACAACCAACTATTGTGTTATAAGAAATGATGAGCTGGAGTGTTTCAGAAAGTCTGGGAAGACTTACATGAACTGATGGAAAGTAAAATGAGAAGAACCCAGGAGAACAGTGTATGCAGTAATAGAAATGCTGTATGATGATCAACTGTGAATGACTTAGCTATTCTCAGCAATACAGTGACCTAAGACAGTTCTGAAGGACTTAAAATGAAAAATGCTGTCTATCTCCAGAGCAGGAACTGATGGAGTCTGCAGATCAAAGTATACTTTTTTAAAAAAATTACTTATTTTTAGTTTTCATCATTCACTTCCACAAGATTTTGAGTTCCAAATTTTCTCCCCATCTAGTCCCTTCTCCTACCCCAAGATGTCATGCATTGTGAATACCCCTAATCTGCCCTCTCTGCTATCTCTCCCTCCCTTTTCTTATTCCCTTCCCCTTCAGTTGTCCTGTAGGGCAGGATAGATTTCTATACCCCATTTCCTGGTATATCTTATTTCCCAGTTGTATGTGAAAACAATTCTTTTTAAACATGTGCTTTTAAAATTTTGAGTTCCAAATTTTCTCCCTTCCTCTCTCCCCACCCACCCTCGTTGAGAAGGCAAGCAACTTGATACAGGTTATACATGTGCAGTCATGCAAAACACTTCCATAGTAGTCATGTTGTGAAAAACATAAGTATATTTCCCTTCATCCTATCCTGCCCCCCATTTATTCTATTCTCTATTTTGACCCTGTCCCTCCTTAGAAGTGTTTGCTTCTGATTACCTTCTCCCCCACTCTGCCCTCCCCTCTATCATCCTCCTGCTCTCTTGTCCCCTTCCCCCTCCTATTTTCTGTAGGGTAAGATAGATTTCCATACCCAATTAAGTGTGTATGTTATTCTCTCCTTAAGCCAAATTAAGCCTTATTTGATGAAAATAAGATTCACTCATTCCTTCTCACCTTCCCCCATTTTCCCTCCACTTTAAAAGCTTTTTCTTGTCTGTTTTATGTGAGATAATTTACCCCATTCTACCTCTCCCTTTCTCCTTCTCCCAGTATAATCCTCTCTCACCCCTTAATTTTATTCTCCAGATATCACCCTTTCATCTTCAACTTACCCTGTGTCCTCTGTCTGTCTGTCTGTCTGTCTGTCTACATATATATAATTGTTTTCCCTCCAACTACTCTAATACTGACATAGGACTCATGAGTTAACAAATATCATCTTTCCATGCAGAATGTGAACAGTTCAACTTTATGATTTCTTATGATTTCTCTTTCCTATTTACCTCTTCATGTTTCTCTTGAGTCTTATATCTGAAAGTCAAATTATTTATTCCACTCCAGTCTTTCCATCAGGAATGCTTGAAAGTCCTCGATTTCACTGAATGTTCATTTTTTCCCTTGAAGGATTATGCTCACTTTTGCTGGGTAGGTGATTCTTGGTTGTAATTCTATCTCCTTTGCCATTCAAAATATTATATTCGAAGTCCTGTGGTCCCTTAATGTAGAAGCTGCTAAATCTTGTGTTGTTCTGATTGTGTTTCCACAATACTTGAATTGTTTCTTTCTGTCTGCTTACAATATTTTCTCCTTGACCTGGGAACTCTGGAATTTTGCTACAATATTCCTAGGAGTTTTCCTTTGGGGATCTCTTTCAGGAGGTGATCAGTGGATTCTTTCAATTTTTATTTTGTCCTCTGATTCTAGAATATCAGGGCAGTTTTCCTTGATAATTTCTTGAAAGATTATGTCTAGACTCTTTTTTTTGATCATGGCTTTCAGATAGTCCAATAATTTTTGAATTCTCTCTTCTGGATCTTTTTTCCAGGTCATTGTTTTTCCAATGAGATATTTCACATTGTTTTCTATTTTTTCATTCTTTTGGATTTGTTTTACAGTGTATTGGTTTCTCATAAAGTCACTAGCTTCTAGTTGCTCCATTCTAATTTTTAAGGAAGTATTTTTTTCAGTAAGGTTTTGGACTTCCTTTTCCATTTGGCCAATTTTGCTTTTTAAGGCATTCTCCTCATTGGCTTTTTGGACCTCTTTTGCCATTTGGGTTAGGCTATTTTTTAAAGTGTTATTTTCTTCAGTATTTTTTTGGGTCTCCTTTAGCAAGCTGTTGACTTGTTTTTCATGATTTTCTTGTATCACTCTTATTTCTCTTCCCATTTTTTCCTCTACTTTTCTTACTTGCTTCTCAGAATCTTTTTGAGCTCTTCTATGGCCTGGGACCTATTCATATTTTTCTTGGAGGATTTGGATGTAGGAGCTTTGACTGTGTTGTCTTCTTCTGGTTGTATGTTTTGATCTTCTTTGTTACCAAAGAATGATTCTATGGTCTGACTCTTTTTGTACTGCTTGCTCATGATCCCAGCCAATTACTTGAGTTATAAACTCTTTGTTAAAGTAGGAGTCTGCTTCCAGTGTGGAGAATGTACTGTCCCAAACTTGGGGCTTTTGTGCAGCTATTTTCAGAGATACTTTTAGGGACCTGAAAGTTTTCAGTTCTTCGAAGGTGGTATGATTAAAGGCAAGGTGTTTACTCCTTTCCTGGCCTGTGCTCTGGTCTGTGAGTGACCACAAGCACTCTTTTCTGTCTGGAAATGTGAGGAGGATTTTCTCTCTACTGCCACTACAAGCTCCACCTTGCCAGAACTCCTCCTCGCCTAGGACTACCACCCACAACTGTGACCCAGATCCAAGCACGGGCAAAGCAAGAGAATCCAGCACCATCAGAGAGATCCCTGCAATCCCCCTCTGATTGGCCACTCAATTTCCCCTCATTCTGTGGGCTGAAAGCTCCAGAGGCAGCTGCCGCCCTGGGGCCGCGCTCAGGAAATGGGACTGGGACCCTGTGCTTCTCTCTCACCTCAGACACAGAGTTATCCTACTGACCTTCTAAGTTGTCTTTGGAGTTCATGGGTAGAGAAGTCTGAAAATTGCCACAACTGCCCATGATTCAGTCCTCTGAGACCTGCTCTAGGTTCTCTGAGGCCTGCGCACTCACGCCGAACTACGTTTCTTTCCCTGCCTGGTGCGATACACCTTTCTGATCAACCATCCAGGTTGTCTTGGGCTGGAAATTTGTTTCACTCTGTCTTTTTGTGGGTTCTGCTGCTTTAGAATTAGAGCCATTTTTTATAGGTATTTGGAGGGGTTTGGGGGGAGAGCTCAAGCAAGTCACTGCTTTTACTCCGCCAACTCGCCTCTGCCCCCTTGTCCCTGTTTGAAGAGGACTATGATATCTTCAATTTAATGACATGATTTGCAAGTAAACTGGATTTAAGTGAGGGAGGGCTATGCAAAGCCACCAGCTTTACTTTCTCCTCTGGAGCCATCCTGGTCCAGTGGCAAGATACAGATCAGGATGACTGGAAATGGCCCCCACAGCTAGGCCTTAGAAAATACCTTTAAGCAGTTTCTCTTGACAGTAAGAGGAATTCTAAGGACTAATAGGTACAATCTTGCTTTCTTGTTCATCCATGCAACTGTGACTAGGAGAATTACAACATGGCTGACATGGAAATATGTTTTCTCTGACTGTGCATATATAATCAGTAACAAATTGCTTGCCTTCTCATGGAGTGGGGAGGAGAGGGAGGGAGAGAGGAAGAAAATTTGGAACTCAAAAGTTTTAAAAACGAATGTTAATTGTTTTTACATATAATTCAGAATAAAATAAAATCAAAAAAATTTTGATAGCTAGTACATAAAAGATAGTCATCTGATTAAAGATTTTTATCGTGGTGTATTGAAATTAGCAAAACCAAAGCCCTGGAAGCACCTAAATATTCCAAGAATTTGAGGGAATAATGAAATAAATCATGGTATATTAATGCAAAACAATACAATGCTGTAGGTATTGATAATCAAACCTTTATGAAATAATGCAGAGTGAAAAAAGCAGAAGCAGAACAGAGTGTACACATAGTGACCCTATTAAACAGGGCTTCTTGACTTTTTTGGTGTCATGGGCCCTTCTGGAAGACTGGTAAATCCAATGGACCTTTCTCAGAATATGTTTTTAAATTCATAGAGAAAATATATAGGATTACAAAGGAAACCAATTACATTAAAGTACAATTCTGAAAAAAAAAAACCTCTAACACATAAGTTAATAATTAATGTTTCAGTAATATTGTTGCCTTTTATCATGGGATTGGGGATCAGGCAGATTGTGATTGGGATGAATATCAAAACCTCTGGGGAACTGCATATGACCATAAGTACTTATATTTGATGGGCTGGCTGAGTATGAGCTACTTGCGATGAGTATATGACTTATTTAATGCATTGTCTTATTGCATTCTGCCTTGTAATTTGTATATTGTCTTTCCACTTGAGGGAGAATATTTACAGTTGAGTCAAGCTACAATATAATCTTGTCCCTCAAAGGTAAACAAAGAGTTTCCACTTTTCCTTTATCATCTCCATTACTTTCTATTTGTTAGTTGAGTTATCTCAGTGTTCTCATAGCTTATATTATATCCATTTGTTTAATATATTGTCTGTTAGATGTACTTCCACATTACTGTTGTGGATATCACTATCCTCCCAGGCACCTAGGTGTCATCCTCAACTTCTCACTCTCCCCCCTACCCATCTGTTGCCCAGTCCTGTCAGTTTACCTCTATAACATCTCTTGTATATGCCCTTTTCTCACCTTTGTGGTGTAGGCCCATATCACCTCATGCCTAAACTGTTGCAATAGCTTTCTGGTTAGTCTGCCTGCTATGTCTTGACCACTTTAGTCCATCTTTCACTGAGCTATCAAATTAATCTTCCTAAAATGCAATTTCACCCCCACCCCCGCAATAAACACCAGTGGCTCCCTTTTGCCTCCAGGATCAAATATAAAATCTGTTTGACATTCAAAGCCCTTCATAACCTGGACCCCTCCTACCTTTCTAGTCTTTTTATACCTTAGCCCAATGTATTCTTTGAGAGTGACACTGGCTTCCTTTTTGTTCTTTGAACAAGACATTCTGTCTCCTGACAGATCATTTTCACTGGCTATCCCCCATGCCTAGAACTCTTTCCCTCGTCTCTGTTTCTGGCTTCCTTCAGGTCCCAGCTAAAATCTCACCTTCTTCAAGAAGCCTTTCCAATCCACTTTAATACTAGTAGTGCCATCTTCCATCTCTTAACTAACCCTCACTTGATCTTTCCATCACTGCTAACTATTGTCCTATATCTCTTCTCCCCTCCTAACTTTTTTTTTAAGTCAGTTGGGGTTAAGTGACTTGCCCAGGGTCACACAGCTAGTAAGTGTCATGTGTTTGGTCTGAGGCCAGATTTGAACTCAGGTCCTCCTGACTTCAGGGCCGGTGCTCTAATCACTGTGCCACCTAGCTGCCCCTGCTAACTTCTTTTGAAAAGACTTTCTGCAATAGGGGTTTCTACTTTGTTTCCTCTCACTCTCTTTTCAGTTTCACAAATCTGGCTTTCACCTTCATCAGTCTTCCAAAATTGCTTTTTCCAAAGTCACTAATGATCTCTTAATTGTCAAATCCAGTAACCTTTGTTCAATTCTCATTCTCCTAGACCTCTCTGCAGCCTTTGACACTATTGATCACCTTCTTCTCCTTAACACTCTTTTCTCTTCAGGTTTTCAGGATACCACTCTCATTGTTTTCTTCCTACATTTTAGACCATTCCTTCTCAGTCTCCTTTGCTGGATCCTCATGCAGATTACCCCCCTCTAACTATAGGTCTCCCACAGAATTCTGTCCTGGACCCTCTTCTTTTCTCCCTTACTACTTCACTTACTACTTCACTTGGTGATTTCATCTGCTCCCATGGATTTAATTATCATCTCTATGCTGACTATTCTCATATCTACCTCTCCTGCCCAACCTTCTCTTCTGACCTTCAATCTTGCATCTCCAAACACTTTTCAGACATCTCATACTGGACATCCAGTAGATATATATTTTTTTAAATTTAATTATATTTATTTTTTTTGTGCAGGATCAGAGAAAAAAACCAGTACCAAATTCTAGGTACAACAGTTTGATCTGATTGGTTTGACTGCATACATTTTGTATGCATAGCTATCTAAATTAAAAATAAACACTCACATGTATGTCATATAACAAAAATGTAGAAGTGAATTTAAAAATTAAGGTACTAGAACATAAATAGATATAGTATATTAGGAAACAGTCTTTGTTGATCACCCATTTTTCTCATTTAAAATTAATGTATGATTTCTTACAAATAGCATTGTGTCATCAAATCATGCGTCTTCTGAGAACTACATTCTAAGAGTGTTACCAGAATGAAAACTACAATAGACAGTTTCCTTCCCCATGTCACCAACACTGATGTAGAACTGTCCTACCTGGTAAGGGTCAATGGGCACTTTGGCATACTCACTCTGTGTATTTCCTGTGCACCATGAAAATTGTAAAGAAAAAAAAAAATTGAGTTTCCCATCCTTAAATAATGCTGTGAGACACCGCATTGATGGAATTACAAACATGACGGTTTTGTCCAAGAATTCAGTTCAAATATCTTTTAAGTCATAAAAACCGTGGAAAGGAATACACTTTAAAATATATCTTTCCCATGTCAAAATTAATTGGTTGTAATGCAGAATTTTCTTTTATTGATCATTGTCATTTCAAACTAAAAAGAATTGGCATTCTGGCAGTTGCTTTAAAATCTAACAAACTTGTAAGATAGCACCTTCTGTTTAATTTGGCGGGATGTCTATGATAATAGTCATCTGAAACTGTGTATGTAAGAACTGTTATGCTTCAAGTTTTTTTACTTTTTTTTTCTTTCTTCCTTTTCTTTCCTTCCTTCCCTTCCTTCCTTTTTCTGCCTTCCTTCCTTTGTTTCTTTTTGAAACAATATTTTATATTCCATTAAGTCCAGTAGATACCTTAAACTCAACATGTCCAAATCTGAACTCATCTTTACAGTAGAGGGCAAAATCATCCTGCCAGTCTTCCAGACTCACAACCTAGGTGTCATCTTCTAATCCTCACTATCTCTTACTCTTCATACCAATCTGTTGCCAAGGCCTGTTGATTTCATCTTTACAACATCTCTTGGTATGCTACCTTCTCTCCTCTTAACACTGCCACCACTCTAGCGCAGACCCTTATCACCTCATAACCTCTGGACTATTACAGTAGACTGTTGGTAGGTCTTGTCTCAAGTTTCTCTTTTTCTCCAATCTAATCCATCCTCCATTGTACCATCAAAGTGATTTTTTAAAGTGCAGGTCTGACAATGTTTCTTCTTCCTCTCTTGTCTCCCCCTTCACCCTCCCAATAAACTCTAATGGCTCCCTGTCTTCTTCAGGATCAAATGCAAAATTCTCCATTAGGTATCCATTGTTCTTCGTAACCTAGCCGTCTTGCACCTTTCCAGTCTTACATTGCACTCTTGACCCTGGCCTTCTTGCTGTTTCATCAACAAGACACTCTATCTTTTGGCCCTGGGCATTTTTTCTGGCTGTCTCCCATGCCTGGAATGTTTTCTTTCCTCATTTCCAACTGCTGGCTTCTGTGACTTCCTTTAATTCCCAACTAAAATCCCATCTTCTACAGGAAGCTTTTCTCAGTCTCTATTAATTCTAGTGCCTTCCTTCTTTTAATTATTTCCTATTTATCCTATAAAAAGCTATACATAGTTATAAACTTTACGTTAGATTGTGAGCTTCTCTAGAGCAAGGGCTATCTTTCCTTTCTTTGTATTCCCAGCACTTAGCACAGTGCCTGGCAAATAGTAGGTGCTTAATAAATGCTTTTATTGACTGACTTAAAGCAGAGGTTCAGAATTTTTTTGTGTCATGGACCTCATTGTCAGTCTGGTGAAGCCAATAAAGACCCCTTCTTACAATAATGTTTTTAAATGCTTTAAGATAAAATACCCAAAATTATTAAGGATGCCAGTTATTGAAATCTAGTTATCAAAATATTAAAAAAATCCATAGGATCATAGACCTCAGGTTAAGACCCTTTGACTGAAAGGAATAACCAATGTTTATCTAGTTATGTCAATATTTTTTTTTCTCTAGAATGTATGTATTTCTCAAATAAAAAGGAAACAAGGAAAAAGAATGGAAGCAATGACTTGGATGCTAATTTTAAATACTATTTAAAAAATACTCTTTCATAATGTTATGTTTATCAATCGTTTTGAACTAATTCAGTGTCATACGGTCAAGAAATAATGCTTAAAGAGGAGTGACAGCTCCTAGTTCTTAAACTAGATAAAACTCAGGTTCTCTTTAGAGGTTTACCACTACACAATATTTAATTAGCCTCTTGATATTTTTAGTAATTGATCTGCTAGGAACTGGACTGAAATAACAAAAATCCTTTCTCACAAAAGCCACTGATCAGGAGAATATAGGATATTTGTTTTCTTTGTGTCTCTTCTCTCTGATTTGTCCTGGCACTTTTCTCTGTTTCTCCTATAATCTTTTTGACTACTCCTTCTCAGTCCACTTTGCTAGATCATTTATTATGCTGCCTCTTATCTTGCCTCTCCCTTTCTCTCCCCCCCCCCCTCCCCCCCCCCCCCCCCCATGTCCCTAGCCAACTGTGAGTCTACTCCAAGGCTCTTTTCAGAGCTGTCTTGTCTCCATACACTCTTTGACCTAGCAACTTTGATCAGTTTCCATAGGTTTAATTATCATCACTGTGCGTATGACTCCTTGATCTATATGTGTAGCTCTCATCTCTTGCCTAAACTCTAGTCCAACATTGCCGGCTGTCTGTGGTGCATTCTGAACTTGTTTATCTTGTAAGCCAGAGGTGTCAAACAAGCTTCATGTATGCAGTACTCCCAATTGTAACCCAAACCAGATTACAATGTAATTGGGTAGTATTTAACAAAATAAATAAGAATACAAATAAACATAGATAACATTACCTTTTAAAATTGTATCAATATGTAGCTGCAGGGATCTGTGTTTAAGGTTTAGTGACTCCTCCTCCTTTCTATTAGAGTTTGACACCACTGTTTGTAGACTTTTCAAATTGATAATCTAAAACAAAATTCATTACCTTCCCCATTATCCACCATCCCACCCTTCTTTGAAACTTCCTTATTTTTCTTGAGGGCATCACCTTCCTTTAGTAATCCAAACTTAACATCCTTGATTGCTCATTTTCTCTTAACCTCATATAGCCAATCAATTGCCAAATCTTGTCACTTCTAATTCACAATAACTCTCACATCTGCTTACCTCTTTTTGCCTACTTACCTTACCAAGCTAGCATCCTAAATCGGTTCTCAATACTTTTGCGTGGACTATTTCAGTAGCCTACTAAATATCTTAGCACAATTGTTTGAATTTTGTTTTTCCTTTTTCCATGTGTCCATATATCTCCAAATCAAACAACCAACCAGCATTTATTAATTGCCTATACTCTGCTAGGGACTGTGCTAGGTGATGAGAATAGAAGTACAAAGGATGAAACTGAGGCCCAGGGAGATCAAAGGATTTGCTCGTGGCCATTCTTCTTGTAAGTGGCCAAGTTTTTACTTCAAATCCAATAATTTTTTCATTCTACCTGGATTTCGTGCCACCTATGCCTGCTTCTGGTCCTTAATTCCCAAACTTTTCACATTCCACACTTCCCCAAAGACCTCCATGCCATAGTCCCTGGATGCCTTCCTTCTTCCTCTTCACCTCTTGCATTCCTGTTAGGTAAACGTTTTGTTGGAGATAGCAGAAAAATGTAGGGATCAGTCTTCTCTTCTGACTTCATTTTTTCTTTTTAAATTCAGGATGTAATTTGAAAATTACTTGGGACTTAAAAGCTTTGTGGTTTTATGTAATTATGTTCATTCATTTGTAGTAATTTGCACATTAAATTTGTTTAAGGCTATGTGTGTGGTGGTGAGGAGAAGGATTTTATTTAAAAATCAAACCCATGAACAATGTGTATTCTCAATATATGTGTTTTGCATGAGTACATATGAGTGTTTATACACACATTTGTAAATTGTGTATATCTTACAGATCTTAATCTAGAAAGGAACACAGAAATGAAGTAGTATAATTTGTAGATGAGGAAAGAAAGAATCAACTGTAAGCATTAAATTGGATTTTGTGTTATTGGACATTTCATAGGCTAGGCAGCCGTATATTAGTGGTTAGTTTCTTGGGACAAATAATTATTGCACAGAGCTTACTCTGGGCACAGTGTAATCTTACATTTCTGTGTTCTTTTACTGAGAATTTTTATACAGCGTGTTGAGAGAAAGGAGATGAAAAAATATGAATGTGTGTGAATATCTGGGGTATGGAAACACAGATGATTATAGTGGTAGATGACTGGGGAGCATGGCGGAGATGCCTCTTCTCAAAGTATTCTTTAAAAAAGTCCAGGTATGGGATAAGCTAAAGCTGTTGTGGACTAGTCCAAGGATTCTGGGATCTGTCAGTTCTACATTTCTATTCCTTAACTAGTTCTCCAGTGGTGGTAGTTAAATTCCATCTTTTTTGGAAAGCTTGTAAGTGTGAGTCACTATGGCACTTTTATTATGAATAGGGTAGGAGGGCTTGTTCTCACTTAACAGGGGACAAGGATTTATGTTAGTTATAAAAACTTCTTAATAATGAATTACTAAACACTAAGTCAAAATACTCAAGGGAAGCCTATAAAAATCTCATCAGCATATTTTAAATCTTAGGACAGATTACCATTATTATTTTTCTTACTCTTGCTATGAGGTATAATAGTACTTGAAGGTAGTGTAGTAGTGCCTGAATGTAGACTAGATGAGTGCTCAAGATTCTTTGCAACTCCTTGATTCCATGGTATGTGTGTCTCTTGAATTTCAAATGCTTTTGAGAAAAATAGTGCTCATTGTGTGATGGGTTTTGGTTTTTTTGGGGGGGGGGGTTGCCCTTAGAAAGCAATTGAATGAACAGAATTTGGACAGAATTAATATTTATACATTAATATTTTGGGGAAATTGCCATGACTATTTTGACTTCAAATCTGCAAATGGAATAAAAGCAGGAAGTATTTTTCCCACTAACAAGAAGGGGAACAAAGTTTGTAGGAAGAAAAAATAGCTGATTATGAGAACTGGTGTGTGTGTGTTTTTAAATAATATGCCTTCAAAGTTCTTTATTGGTATATATTGAATGTCCTGGTTTTTGTCTTGTAGAATGGAGATGTGTGCATTTCTATTCTTCATCCTCCTGTAGATGACCCACAGAGTGGAGAACTGCCTTCTGAGAGGTGGAACCCTACTCAAAATGTCAGGTAATGGGCTATATGAATAAGGACCACCCTTTTTTACCCCCTTGGGGAGGGAAAGGAAGAAGAAGAGACTCCCTTTGGTGGAAGTTTTTCCAGTTTCCTTTTCCCCTATAAGTGTTTTGTGGGATGTGTGTATGTTACTCTGGAAATGTATAAATCGTTAGGTTCTCTTATGTTCACTTTTGGTTTATAATCTTGCAGAATTTGGTCACTTTCTATAATATCTCTTTTGGTAGGTTTTCAGGAAATTAATTAAAATGTAAAAAAAAATTATATTCTATTTGGTATTGATTATTTTTTCTAAGTTTTTATCCTACCTTCATCCACAAATGTTAAAATATTCGGGAATATTTTTGTTCCAACTCTTTTTAAAATGGCAACACTCTTTTTATGTTTGTGTCAATAAGCAACAAAGACACTTCTCCATTTGAAACCACGTATATACACATATGTATACATACATATACACTGATGTATACAATATACATATATGTATATACACATGTATGTGTATATTAATTACCTAAAGTATAGTTAGACTAAGGATGTTGATAAAATATCTCTGCTTTTGTGAAAAGTCTTGTGGAATCTTTTTTGATTGTAAAACGTTTAGACCTATGGATAGTACTATAACTACTCTGTAGTGGTAGAAGCAGAGTATCAGTACCTGTGGAATTAAATATTATAGCATATTAGGTTTAATATCTGCTATATTATATCTTCATTTAGGTCAAATACACTAAGTTTCAAGCTTTTTAAAAAAAAATTTTTTTTATTAATTTATTTTGATTTATCAACATTCACTTACATAAGCTTTTGAGTTTTAAATTTTCTCTCTCCCCCTTCCTCCCCAAGAGGGCATGCAATCTGATATAGGCTATACATATACATTCCTATTAAACATATTCTCACATTAGTCATGTTGTAAGGAAGAATTAGAACCAATAGGAGAAACCACCAGAGAGAGGAAACAAAACAAAACAGAAGAAAAAATAGCAAATAGTATGCTTCAATCTCCATTCAAACTCCATAGTTCTTTCTTTGGATGTGAATAGCATTTTCCATCATGAGACCTTTGGAGATGTCTTAGATCCTTGCATTGCTGAGAGGGGTTAAGTCTATCAACATTAGTCATCACCCAACATGGCTGTTACTGGGTACAACATTCTCCTAGTTCTGCTCACTTTGCTCAGCATCAGTTCATACAAGTCTTTCCAGGTTTTTCTGAAGTCTGCCTGCTCATCATTTCTTCTAGCACAATAGTATTCCATTACATTCATATACCACAACTTGTTCAACAACTTGAGGAGCAGGAATTATATTATTTCTTTTTGAGGTTACTAGTAGCTCCCATGTTGCCACTTTATCTGTTTCATACTTCCTCATAAGGAACTGTATTTCACTTTTCTTTGCTTTTAATTATGCCACTTGTTGGTTTTTGTTGCAGTCTAAATTAAGATGAATACCCAAGTTCACTAAGAATTTTACATTATAGGGATCCTTAGTTAAAATTGTCAGTATATAGTGAGCTCTTGGTAATAGTGTATTCTGTAAAAGGAATTTGTTAGCAAGTTTGAAAGACTCTGTAATAACCTCAAAATATTTTTTGCCATTTCCATTAGTGTAAGCCAGGTCTTTTCTTTCTCAAAATGCAGAATTTGCTCAAGATAATACTCATTTTTTTTTATCTTTCTTGCATAGCAGCAGTGTGAATCAATATGAATTTATTAAGTACCTACTATGTGCAAGGTATTAGTTGCTGAGGATACAAAGACAAAATGAAAAATAGTCATTTGCCTCAAGGAGTCGGAAGAACTATAATTCTAAATCAGAGGTTCTAAAACTTTTTGGCCTCAGTACCCCTTTACATTCTTAAAAATTGTTTATTACCACAAAGAGTTTTTGCTTATATGTGTGCATACCTATACATATACATACATATGTACATACATATACATATACGTGTGTGTGTGTGTGTATGCAGTATTAGAAATTAAAATGTCTCAGTGTTATTTTGAAAATAGTTTTGAACTCTTGGACCTCCTGAAAGGGTCTTGGAGAGCCTGAGGGTTCCCCAGATCATGCTTTGAAAACATTGCCCTAGATTGATAAACTTGGAAGCTTCCTCTTTCATGTTAGTTTTGGAACATAGTTGAAAATTTAAACTATATTTAACTATCTCTTTTCTGGGTGTTATTTTAAGCAAATATTTTCTCTTGATATTTATCAAACTCAAATATTACTTCCTCCATTTTGTTTTTGTATGTATCTCTAGCATAGGGCCTTGTGAGTTAATAGTACTTAATAAATTCATGTTGAATTGAATTGCTACTATATAAGAAAGATAAAAGTAATGAAACCCAGTAGAATGTGTTATGGTTTGGAAGAGGGAAGTCAGGGAGACCCTCAGCCTCAAGCCTGAGAACCTGGGCAGTGGGCTAGTCACTTATCTTGTATAAGTATATTCCTTCCTCTTTACTTTTTCTGTAATCATATATTGACCATCACAGTAGGCATTTTTTAAAAAATGGTAATTATTTGACTAATCTGATCTTTTTTCTTGACCTTGTGTTCCCTGGTTGCAACATGTTAACCTTTTTGGACATTTTTTTTTTCATTCTGTCCTCATATGATATCAGCTATAGCTTGAGGTGTATTTTAAATGAGGGCTTCCTAATTTATTTTCAGTCTAATTGTGAATTTCTTAGTTTGCTATACTATTCTCTTTCTATACTTGCTAATTTGTACTGATAGGTTGAGGATGGAGTGAAGGTGGTAGAAAGGAAGTACATGATGATGATAATGAAGGGGATAAAGAACATAAAATTGTAGATTCAGAGCTAAGAACGGACCTTAGAGATTATTACAGACAACCCTTTTCCCCTTCACCCAATTTTGTGTATGAGGAAATTGAAGTATAGAGAGGCTTAGTGATTTACACAGGGTCACAGAATTAGTATCTAAGGGGGTGGTGGGTAGGTTCATGAAGTATATGTAATAATCTTGGTTGCAGTTTGCCCAATTTCCTGATCACTAGTGAGGTCTTTGAATACACATTTAGTTGGAAGTGTTGGTCTAGATAGACCACATCGATTAGTGAATATGCAATTAGCTTGAAAATCCTGCTCAAAGTGTTGATTAGTTTATTACTGTCAACATGATGTGACATGTTATTCATATAATTCCAATAATTGGTAAAAGTAATGATATGGGTTTGGATCCCAGTCTTACCACTTGGTACCCATGTAATTTTGTGAAAGACCTGCGTGGGCCTTCATTTCCCGTTTGTAAAATGAGATGGACCTGTTAGCCTCTGAGTTCCTTTCCAGTTCTAAATCTGATCTTCTTAAAGAAATTCTTAACAAATGAGCTTTGCCATACTTATGTTCGTTTCCCATCATATTTTTTGTGGAAGTTACTTCAGTAGCTATTAATTAATATATGATGAGATATTGGTAAAGGAGTTGATCAGAGGATTTTAAATGAGCTTCATTCCTTTAGCAATCTGTGGAGCTCCTTAGGGGCACAGAGTCTCCTTATAACCCGCCCATGAGTACTTTTGCTGGAATTCCCACTTTTCTTTCTGCCTTTATTTTAAGACCTAATTCAGTGTTCACCCTTTGAAATCATCACACCCGCATCTCACAGACTAATAGGCTGTGTAATATTGACATTTACTTAGAGGATTGTTTTGCTTCTGTTCTTAAATTGTACATCTACTATATCTTAGCTAGATGGCAGGAATTATGTTTTTTTTGTTTGTTTTTTCATTCTTTTCAGTCATGTCTGACTCTTCATGACCCCATTTGGAGTTTTCTTGGCAAAGATACTGGAGTGGTTTGCCATTTCTTCTCCAGCTCATTTTGCAGATGAGGAAACTGAGGAAAATGGGGTTAAGTGACTTGTCAAGGTCACACAGCTAGTAACCAGATTTGAATCCAGGAAGATGAGTCTTCCCCTCTCCAGGCCTGGCACTCTATCTCCTGTGCTATCTAGCTGCCTTCTATGTTTTCTTGTGCACTAGTTTCCTGATAAGGTGCAAAATAATGCATTGCGCACTGGATTAAATTCTTAGTGAGTATTTGAATTGAGAGAAATGCCCTAAGTCACAAGGGTAGGTAAATTTAACTTTTAAATTAAACCATTTATTTAATATTTTGCTACCTTTTCACCTACATATCTATATACAATTTTATTACAGTAAAAAATAAAAGACAATACTATGATTTACTGCTGTGATTTTTTTTTC
>NW_020945099.1:0-35764 GCF_900497805.2 Vombatus ursinus | reverse complement strand
TCTAGTGAAATGTGAGCCCCATGAGGGCAGAGACTAGTTTTTTTTTTCTTAAACCTTTCTTTGTATCTTTAATGTTTTGTACAGTATTTGGCCACATAGTAATTTCTTAATTAACTATTTCTTGAAGGACTTAGTGATAGAGCATCTCACTGGCAAACTCCTTCCATGTTTACATTATTCATCGATTACTACTGCTCTTGAGTTTAGCCAATTCAGCTACATCTGAATCAATCTGATTGTATCTAATATAATATCTGTGTCTAGTTCACCCTCCACAAGAATAGTCAATGAGATATTTTATCAACTACGCTGCTTTTGATGTTACTTACAGATATTTCATCTCTTGAGAGCATTTTCACTAACTATTCCCCATACCTGTAATTTTTTCCCTCATCATCTCTGCCCTCTGGCTTCTCTGACTTCTTCAAGTCTCACCTAAAGTTCCACTTCTTTTAGGATTCTTTCTCCAGACCATCTTTCCTCTAAGAGTATCCCTGGTTTATCCTCCCTGTCTGGTTTGTAAATAGTTATTTGCACATTGTCTTTTAGGCTGTAATCTCCTTGAGAGCAGAGACTTATTTTTTGCCCCACTTTTTTTTCTTTTCTTTTAATATCCCCAGCATTTAGTACAGTGCCTAATACATAGTAGTTTCATAATGCTAGTTCACAGTTCAGTTTTTTCTTTTAACTTCCAACTTTTAGAATTCCTGGATTTCTTTAAGACTCAGCTCAAAGGCTGCTTCCTTTGGGAGACTTTTTCTGTCCCTCTCTCCACAGCCTTAACCTTACTGTTATTTAGTCTTTTTCAGTTGTGTTTGACTCTTCCTGACCCCTTTCTGGGTTTTCTTGGCAAAGATTCTGAAGTACTTTTTCATTTCCTTCTCCATCTCATTTCACAGATGCGGAAACTGAGGTAGATAGGGTTAAGTGACTTGCCCATGTCAGACAGCTCGTAAGTGTTTGAGGCTGGATTTAAACTTATGAAGATACATTTTCCTGATTCCAGACCCATATTCTAGACTCTGTCCACTCTATCCACCTGGCTGCCCTCACCCTCATCCTACCAATGAGCAATTGATATTTTTCTAATTATTTTATTCTGTTTTTCTGTAAAGTGTTTTATAGTGAATCTTGGAGATAAACTCTCAAGCATTTTGTAGCTTCTGTAGTTATAATGAGTGAGTGGAATTTCTCTTTTTAACTCTTTGTGCTGGATTTTGTTGGTTATATATAGGAAAGCTAATGATTTGTGTACATTTATCCTGCAGCTCTGTGGAATTTATTATTTTAATTAATTTTTTTATTGATCTTCTAGGGTTTTCTTAGTACACCATCATATCTTTTTCTATACTTATTCATACCTCATTTTCTTTTTCTTGTCTTATTGCTATAGGAAGCATTTCTAGTAGTTGTGATAATAGGCATTCTTGCCTTACCTCTGATCTTATTGGGAAGGCCTCTTAACTTTTCTCCAGCATATATAATGTTTACTCTTGGATTTAAATAAATATTCTTTACTATGTTAAGGAAAATTCCATTATAGACAGGGATGTTATCTTTTCAAAGCTTTTTTAGCATCTATCACATATTTTAAAAAGTACTTATATTATAAACATGGTTTATTTTATTTACAGTTTTCCTATGTTTTATCCAGCTTTACATTCTTGTTATAAACCCAACCTGGGCATATAGTGTATAATCTAATATTTTGTAGCCTATTTGCTAATATTATATTTGAAATTTTTGTATTAGTATTCATTAGGAATATTGGTCTGTAGTTTTTTTTTGCTTAGTCTCTCCTTGGACCCTATTTCTATCATAGAAAGAAATTTGAAGGGTACCTTTTCTTATTGCAAATTGTTTGTGTGACATCGGAATGAATTATTCTTTGAATATTGATAAAATTGACTTGTGAATCTAGCTGTTCCATATGGTCTTGGTTCCCTCCCCACTTGGGAGTTTGTTTATAACTTGTTCAGTTCCTTTTTTTGAAACTTAGTTGGATTAAATAGTCAAGTATTACTATTTTTTTCTTTTCTTTTTTTTTTCTTTTAAGTTATCAGTTTTGTTAGCATATAATTAGGCAAAATAGGTCCTTTCTTTTTGTCATTGATATCTTTTGAGTGGTACATGCCTAAGCAGTAGTCAGCTTTTTTTGTTATTCCTATTTGCTTTTCAGAAAGGTTGGATCAGTTCACAACTTTGCTAGTAGTACATTAGTGAGTCTATCTACAATTTTAACTCTTCTCATCTTTTGTCATCTTTGCCAATTTGCTGTGTGTGAGGTTAAAAAACCTCCAAACCTTATAGTTGTTTGGATTTGCATTTATTGTATTATTAGTGATTTGGAGTTTTTCTTATATAAAGTTAATAGTTTGCAGTTCTTTTGAGAACTGTTTCTTTGGCCACTTATTTCTTGGGTAATGGCTTTTGGTCTTTTAGTTGCCTGTAATATCTTGGACCCTTAACACAAATATTGATAGTAGTTTTTTTCCCCCAGTTGACCACTTTATGTTTTATTCCAATTGTGTTAATTTTGTTCCTACAAGAGCTTGTCAATTTCAAATAACTTAAGTACCTCTTTTATCTTCTGTAATCTTTTCTATCTCTTGTTTGATTAAAAATTCACCCCTTAGCCATACTTGAGAAATATATCTGATCTGGTGCCTTCTTATTTTTTTTTTTAATAGTTTGAGCTTTAATATTAAAAACACATGTTCATTGTGAGTTTAATGTTGTGTATGTTGTAAGATGTTCATACTATTTCCCAGCTTTCCCAGCAATTCTTTTCAAATATGGAGTTCTTTTCATCGTAATTTATGGTTTTTAGATTGAGTCACAACTTGATTATTGAATTCAATCTTTTTTATTCTTTTTTCTTTCTTATTCTTCTCTCTCTCCCTCCCTCTCTCTCCCCCTATCCCTCTCTCCCTTTACCCTTCTCCCCTTCTTTTCTCTTCTTTCCTGAACAATTTTTGATGATTGACTATTATGCTTAAGTTGAAAGTCTAGAAATTCTATTTCGCCTTCACTTCTGTTTCTATTTTAGTACTTTAATTCGTTCAAATGAATTTTGTTATTGTTTTGTTTATCTAAAGTCTCTTTGGTAGTTTGATGTTTATATTACGTTTATATATTAATTTCAGTAGTTTCATTTTTATTATATTGCCATAGCTTAGGTCTGAGTACTGCGTGTCCTTCCAATTATTTAAGTTTTCTATTTCTTCAATTTTGTAATTGTATCTTTATAAGTCTTATAAGTGCTTTGGAGACTCTCAGATATTTTGCTAATCTGTTACTTATTTTGAATCGAACTTAATCTGTTATCGATTGCTTCCTTGATTTTGTTGATGGTGTTTATAAATATCATTGATTTTTGTGTTTATTCCGTAATCTGTAACTTTTCTGAAATTTTGTCTTCTCTTTGCTTCTTTTTATGCCTTTATTTTCTTTTAATATGTAGCTAACATTTCCAGAAGCATGTCAATGTGTGTGTGTTTAAATTCATGTCATGTATAATGCCTTTGTTTCTTATAAACAACAGATTGTGGAGTTTTGCCTACTCTTTCTATTCTGCTGTTTTCTTTTGTTGTATTATTTAGTCTATTCACATTTAATTAGGTTTGTATCTTCCTTCTTTTGCTTCTCTTAGTGGTTTTAAAAAGATTTAAAAAAATCCTAATTTAAAGCACATTTTCCCTAGTTTGAGTGTTTTGCTTAATTCCTTCTTCCTTCTCTCCCCCCTCCCCCACACTTTCTCCAGTCAGTTGGATAAAGTCTTGCCTCCTCTAACTTCTTATATTTGTTAGGTTTATTTTTTTCTGTGCCTTTCTTCTGAATTAAGATTTTTTTTGTTAGTCCTTTTCTGTAAAGAAGGTACTTTGTTTCTTCAGTTATTTTCAACTTTAATGTTAAAATAAACTTTAATGAAACCCTATTCCTACTAGTTCTATTCCCCTCAACCTCAAGTCCCATTTCCCATTTGTTACTTCCTTCCCTGCTTTTGCTTAACTTGTTAGTTTTTTTCTGTCTTTTTCTAATAAGCATTTATTTTCCTCATTATCTTGATTATTTCTCTTCCCTTTCTATCATAGACTTGTTTTTTTATTCATGGCCCTTATGAATATGTACTCCTTCTTTAGTTTGTATTCCACATTAAATTAAAGCTTATAAGGTACCTATTTTGAGTTTCCTCTTCTAACATTTCTATTACCATCTAGATCTTGCCCCTTTTCTTGTTTTTTGTTGTTGTTGTTGTTTTTAGGCAATTGGGGTCAAGTGACTTGCCTAGAGTCACACAGCTAGTAAGTGTCAAGTGTTTGGTTTGAGGCCGTATTTGAACTCAGGTCCTCCTGACTTCAGGGCCGGTGCTCTATCCACTGCGCCACCTAGCTGTCCCTTCCTTGTTTTTTTCTTAACGCTTCATTTTTAAAGCTGTCAATTCTAGGATGGGATAAAGAGGATTGAAGCATTGCTGCACGGTAGAAATTTTCCCGTATCCTTGATGTGCAGTTCATTATTAAACCCTGCCCTTTTCATAATCATTTTTTTCCTCATTTGCTGAGAGATTTCTTTGGTCAGTGTCCTTTTACCGCTTTCTGGATATCAGTTGCTTCCAAGAACTCTTGATTTCTCTTCTCCTGAGGCAAGATGCTGTCAATGGAGACTGATCACTCACTCAGCAAAGCCCTGTAAATTATATCCATTAAAGGGTCTCTCTGCTTCATTCTAGAATATTTCTCTCCACTTTTAGGAGCATTCTTCAATGGGACCCCTTTCCACCACAGAATTGAGGTTTTTCCCCCTTCCTTTTTTCAGTCTCTCCTTTTGCCATTCTCTTGTTATTTTCTTTCTTTCTTTCTCTTTTTTTTTTTTTTTTTTACCATTGACTTCCTCTGTCATCTTCATCCTTTCTCTCCTTTGCCCTCCCAGTTTAGCTTCACAAAAACAAAATTCATCTGTTGGGAGGTTTTCGTCCATGATGGTCTAGGCTCCATCATCAGATCTTCTGTTTAAGTTCTGCTTTCACTCTTATTGTCTCTTCCTATACGTATACTTTTAAAAAATAAATCTATTAAGGTTGTTGCTACTGATTTTAACTCACTCCTGTCTATTCCTTTCCTGTCTATTTCTTGTCTGTTCTATTCCTTTCTATTGTTAATTCTGTTACCCACTTTTTTTCTGGGGTAATTCAGTTCTTTGTACCTTCCTTGCTTGCTGTATTGTTTACCTTATGTTTCTTTAGTCTGGTGCTTTTTTCAAAGCAAATATTCTGAGACATTTAGTTTTCTTTGTAGATGTAGGAATGCTTCAAATGCCTTTCTTTTTTTGAACATCTATTTTTTTTCTTTGATGATTAGGCTCCATTTTTCAGTGTGTGCCATCGGGAGCTGAATCTTGACCTCCTTTGCTCTTCATAACACATTATTCCATTTCCTCCTGCAGTTTCTGGTTGATGCAGAATAGTTTTGTGTTGTTTAAGTTTCTTGTCCTTTACGTAGAAAGGATTTCCTGATTGCTTCTAGAATTTTTGCTTGCTGTTGGATTATTAAACTCAGCCACTCTTTGTCTTTGAGTTTATAGCAGAGGGTTTTTTCCTCAAGACAGTCTGTGGATCCTTTTGTTTAGCACTTTAGTTTTCTGTGTTGAGAAGTAATATAGCAGTTTTCTTGTGTTGCTTAGAGGTTTGATTTCTTGTGTTTTTGTGGGAGATTTATAATCTTCAAATTGTTTTTGCATCCTTTATGTTTTTGAGATCAACGTATTTTGCTTATATAAAGACTGTGTTTTCTTTAAATGTTACTGCCTTTCAGTTTTCTTCCATATAGTCTTTCACTTCTGTTTTGCATCCCTAGTCAGTTGTTTTCTTTGGTGGGGATTGCCATCATGGATTCAAATTCTAGTCTACCAATTATTTCTGCTGTCATGATTCTTAATTTTCTCTCGAACCATTTGGGAACATCCTGCTGTCACTGTTTGTTTTCTTGGGAATCCACAGAGACCTCTGCCTCATCCAGTGTTCATTCATTTTCCTTTATCTTGCAATATTTATTCAAAGATGTTTGGATTTGTTTAGCTAATCTGGAGGTCATATTTTCTTCTGTAATTGATCTTTTCCTCTTTTGATTTATTTGTTTATACTTAAAGTTTTTCACTGAGTTTTCTTTCTCTTGAGATCTTTTGTAATTTCAAATTTTTTGATTGCTTCCCCCTCCCCCCAATCCCTCACTTTCTGACTCTTTCCTCTTTGATGGTGATTACTCTCAAGGCTGAACCTTAAAAGCTGTCTCAGCCTCCTTTTATACTCCTTGGTTTCTGATGGGGGGTGGGTGGGGAAGTGGGCAGACTGGGTCCTGGCTCGATGAAGGTCCACTTTTCTGATCCCCCAGTTCTCAGGCGGAGCACTACTATACCTTTGCTTGGGTTCCATCACCCCAGGCAGAGTGTGCTTTCCGTATTCCTGTACCTTTATCTCTACTGCCTAGTGTGGGGTGGGGGGGAGGATCAAAATTGAATTGAGTTGCAAGCCTTCTCTGTTCATTGGGATGTTATCTCCTAAGAAGTTCCTGGGTCTTAAACTGTGGAAAAGCCGTAATTGCTTTATCTTTTGTGTACAGTTCTTCTTTGGAGAAGTTTGCAAGGTCATAAGACCTGATGAAAATGCCTAGTCTTCCATATTTTTGGTTACATGACATGGAAGACATTTCTTTTTCTAGCAAGTTTTCTTTGTTGTCTTCATTAATTTTCTTCTCTTCCAGGCTGTTGTGAGATTTTATACTATTTCATTTGTTGCTTTTTAAATCTTTCTGTGGGTTAGTCCTGAGGTACTGAGTTTGCGTTCTGGCTTCTAACCAATCGTTGTTACAACTTTTATCAGTTTTTTCCCCTTATCCTATTCCCCCACCTCCCTTTTCTGTGTCTTTTCAGAAGTATCAGTTTTCTGAGGGGAGTAATGCTGGAATGGAGGAGCTAGGTAGCACAATGGATAGAGTGCTGGGCCTAGAGTCAGAAAGACTCATCTCTCTGATTTCAAATCTGGCCCTAGCCACTTATTAACTATGTGACCTTGGGCAAGTCACTTTACCCCCTTTGCCTCAATTTCCTCATCTGTAAAATGAGCTTGAGAAGGAAATGGCAAACCATTCTAATATCCTTGACAAAGAAAGCCCGAAATGGTGTCAAAAAGAATTGGATGTGACTGAAACAACTGAATAACAACAGTGCTGGAATATTAGAAGAAAAGAGGGAAGAAAAGAATGAAAGGAAAGAAAGGTGGAAGACAACATTTATTAAGTGTCCATTATGAACCGCACTGTGCTAAGTGCTTTACAGATAATCTCATTTGATCTTCACAATAGCCCTGAGACATAGGTGCTATTAATATCCCCATTTTGCATTTGAGGAAACTGAGACAAACTGTTGTTTACTGTCTTGTCTGAGGGTCACAGCTTGTGTCTGAGAATGATTTGAACTTAGGTCTTTATGATTTCAGGCCCAGTGCTTTACACAGTGCCACTTAGCAGTGTCATGTGTTAGAAATCACCCAGTGTTTAAATCATCCTGCCCAGTTCTCCCTTTCCTGTGATGTCTCTTTGCAATGTCTGTGCCTTCTTATCTCTGGGTGCCTTCTTATTTCTGGGTCCCTTTCTCTCCCCTACTCCTTAGAGGCGTTACCTTTTCCTCTGCTAGTGGGAAACATTTTCTCACAGTTTTTATTTATCACCTCTCCCTTAGAAAGGTCAGTAGCATGCTTCATCATTGATCCTCTAGAATGATAGTTAGTCACTGCATTGAACAGTTTTTTTTAAGTCTTTCAGATTTGCTTTTCTTTGTGATATAGTAATTGTTTAAATTGTTCTTGGTTTTGCTCGCTTCGTTTTGTATTAGTTCATACAATTAAGTCTTCCCAATGTTCTCTGACTGTTCTTTTCTGTATTGTGGTCCAACAATAGTTCATTACTTTCATATGCCCTTATTTGTGCAGCCATTTTCCAGTTGATGGGTACTGTGTTAATTTCCAGTTCCTGGGTACAATAACATGTGCTGCTGTGAAGATCTTTGGTACACAATGAGTTCTTTCCTTTTTTTTTTTTTTTTTTTTTTATTTCCTCTGTTTGAGCTACATACCTAAATAGTAATAGTTTCTGGGTCTGAGGATGTTCAAAGTTTAGTGACTGTTGGGGGTAAAGTTCTAAATTACTTTACAGAGTAGCTGTACTAGTTTAATAGCTTTATTAGCATTGCATTAGTATGTATATTATTCCAAATCTCCTCCCAACAATTACTTCCCTTTTTTCTTAACTGTACCATTCTGATGGATGTGAAGAAGCTCAGTGTTTTAGTTTGCATTTTTCTTATTATTAAATGTTTTGAGCATTTTTTTCCTGTGATTGTTGATAGCTTATATTCCTTCCTTTGAAAACTGCCTGTTCATATACTTTCATCATTTGCCTCTTGGAGGAACTGCTCTTGTTCTTATTTATTTGAATCAATTCCCTAAACATATTAGATAGCAAACCAGAGATTTTTATCAGAGAAAGTTGATGCATTTTCCCCCCAGTTGACTGTTCTTTGGTTTTGACTTGCATTGATTTGCTTTCTGTAAAAGCTTTTCTATTTTATGTAATTTCTAATTTTAGAATTGAAAACTGCCTGTTTTATCTCCTATGATCCTCTCTATCCTTTGTCTGGTCAAGAAGTCTTCCTGTTTCCATAGATAGGAAAATTGTCTGCTTTCATTCTTTTCTAATTTATTTGTCATCTTTTTTATTTGGATCATATATCTGTTTAGAATTTATTATGGTGCATGGTAACAGATGTTGGTTTAAACCTAATTTTTGTTTTATGGTTTTCCAGTTTTACCAGCCATTAAAAAAATTGAGTCCTCATACCAGTAGTTGGAGTCTTTGGATTTATCATACACTATGCTGTTTGTTTGCTTCTGGACTTGGTGGTCCGAATCTGTCGCATTGAACAACAACCAGTACATGGTTTTAATGATTACTTATTCATATTATTGAATCTTCTTTGATGCCTTTAACCAAAATGTAGTTTTCTTGGTTATCTCTTTTAACTGTGTCTGTTTTTCCTATTGCCATATAATTATATTTTATTGCAGCCTTTCATTTTGATTTTGTGTAAATATTTGTTTCAAGTATGTTTTCTTAATAAAAATATTTTTCAGTTGTTTTGTAATCCATCATCTTCTGTTTTATAGATGAGTTGATTCTATTACCTCGTCTTTTAAAAGAAGATGATGAAAGAGAAGGAATGTGTTCAATACAAATTACCTCTAATTGAAATTTCCTTTCTTTTATTCAGACTAGCTTCACTGGTTCTTATATTGCTTTCTTTCCCATTTAATCTTTTTTTTTTTTAACATCCAGCCTCTGCAATTGAAATTTGTTTTGCTTCACATGATTGTGTGTGTGTGTGTGTATACACATGTTTTTTTAACTGTCCTTTGTCTGGTTCAGGTAATAGTGAAGTTCAATTGATGCATTCTTCCCCTTTCCTTCCTCATCTGTATACTCTTCATGAGCAACCAAATGATGACTTCAGTTCCACTGTCTTCTTTCTCGTTTCTTTTCTCAGTGTTTCCTTTTCCCCTTTCATTTCCTCTCAAGACCATCGACACTGAGTTGCTCTTAATTCTTTTTTCCCTAATGAACATTAGGGTGGTAGAAGTTAAGCTCTTTATATCTCTAGTGACTGGTATAGTACCTTACAGTAGGTGCTTAACAAATGTTTGTTGATTATGATAAATACTTTATATTTAAAATTGACATTAGATGCAAAAATGACTGAAAGAAGGGGGAGGGGGAAGTGCCCCAGTGATTGTTTACAGTCTGTTTGAAAGCAAAAAATAGGACTTGATTGAGATAGAAAAATTTGACCACTGTTCAAATTGATGCTTTAAGAATTTTGGTTGTGAACCAGTAACATGGCAAAAATGGAACAATGGAAAATTTTGTGGCAAAAGGATTGGTTAATGTATTTTTGAAGGCAAATATGTCCCATATAACTTAGAAGCAGGATGAAGCTACTTGTTATAGGTGGGAGAACATCTCAAAACTGACTTTTTTAAGGTAGCAAAGTGACCAACAATTTGACCTATAATCCTCTGCTTTCTACAGGGAAATTTGCAATGAGAAAAAGGCAGCAAAACAGACATCCTTGGATCAGTTTCTCATGTCATCAAGTAGTTATAATTCTTCTCATAGAAGTCCTGCTGTATTTCATGACCTTGATGAAGGTGTTCCTTTACCTACTAATTTGTTGCAGTAAAAATAAAGCAAGGATTATGAAGAAGTAAGATAAGAACATGATACTATGTCATTAAGTACCGTTTTATGTGACTGGTTACTTGTTTTGCCCTATGTAATCATTTTATATATACCCATTAAAATTATTTACATTTAGAAAGTTTACATTGTTCAGGCATATTGCTTATTGCTTTTTAAATTTTGTATTGTAATCTTATCTACCAATAAAACAAATAATTTAATAAAATGCAAAATGAACAATAAAATCTTTCATTTAATAAAAGAGAGCCAAATATGTTAAATAAGCAGTCAGCAAGGAAAAATGTTGGTGCCTCAGTGTACCTCTTTTCCAAGTCTGTTTGAAGTGCCACCTCTGGCTTTCTGGTTATATGTACTCAATAGTATATGGTTCTCATTGTTTATTTCATTTCACAATATTTCATAATAGGTCTTTCCATACTTTTTTAGATTCATATTTATCATTTTTATGGTAGCATATCACAAATATACCATAATTAAGCAAATTTTTTGATTTATAGGGTTTTTGTTATTAAAAAATAAAATAGCTTAAAATATTTTTATAGAAGTATTCTTTTCTCTTATTAAATGATATTTTAGGGACTATATTCCTTAGAGTCACTGGGTCAAAAAGTATGATCAGTTTTGTGACTCTCATTAATATATATTGCTCTTAAATGTTTTCATTGGTTTCCAACCCCATTGTAAAAATATTAGATTGTCTTTCCCAACTACATCTAATTGTGTCTATTAGGGTCTGTGTGGGGAAGACACCTTAGTGGGTTTAAGATGGTATCTTGTTTATTTTGACTTATATTTTTGATTACCAGGACATATGAGCATTTTTTCATGTAATTATTAATAGTGACCATTTTGTCCTTGGCAGTTTAAAAACAAAACAAAACAACAACCCTAAGAATTTGGATGCTGTGTAATTTTAATGACCAAGCTTGATCATTAAAGGAGGACTTGAAAATGCACACGCTGCCTTCCTTCATCATAATATGATAGGGGTACCAAGTGTGAAATATTATATGTATTTCAGGAATCATCATGTATTTTTGGTTTTACTGAACTACTGTTTTTCTCTTTTTATTCTTTGTTAAAATGAATAGCTTGCTGGTTAAGGGAAGGAGGAGAGTTATAGTTGTGAAAGGAGATAATGTAAAAACAAAATATCAATAAAGTTGAGTAAGAACATTGTAGAGTAGAGTCTAAAGAAATGATCTCAGAGCCAGATAAACCTAGGTTCAAGTCCTGTGATACATGTTGGCTGTGTGACTCTGGGCAAGTCACTTAACTTTTTATGCTCTAGGCTCTCTAGAATACTGTGAGTTAAAGAGGTATGAACCTGCAATGGGGGAGAAGGGAGTTCTTTACAGGGAATTCCCTATACCAAGGAAAGCATAGGGTGTAGTCCCAAGCCTTATCAAGCCTTATCAGTAAAAATAAGACTTCAGAGAAAATGATCCTTTAATGTAATTTTCTAACATTGATTCATTGGGAAATAGGTATTTTGGATGTCTGACCCTTATCTGATAATATTTACTAGATTATTTTCCCCCCTTGAGAGGCAACTTGGCTCACTGGATAGAGGGCCATCTGCTGGAGTTTTTGTTTGGTGTTTGTTTTTTTTTTTAATCCAGAATTTCTAGGTTCTAGTCCTGTTGTTTGACTCTTAATACTTATGTGATGTGCAGTTTAGCCTCTCTGAGCCACCCTCTCCCTCTAGGCAATCTTTAAGACTTTAAGTTGCTGAGAGGTGCTTATTTGTCTCCCTCCTCTCCATATACATACACATGGTAATTTTTCCCCTAAGTTGTTCCTTTTCTAAAAATTTTAGGTAAATCACTTTCTTTTGTACACAATCTTTAATTTTGTATAATCAGATCCATTGTTTTTTTTCCTGCAGTAATGTCTTCCATTTGTTTGAGAAAAATATTCCTTCTCTGCATAATTGAGGCACATTTTTCTTTTTTTATGAATTAGTTGGGTTTTTTTTTTTTTATGTGTAGACCACTGAAGGAATTTATTGTGATGGGATCCCAATGTACTTTTCACCACACAGTTAATGTGAGAAGGATCTGTGATACAAAATGATGAGACCTTCTGCTTAGCATGTTCTAGTCAATGTGTGTCATTTAAAATAAGCGAGGAATTAGCCTGGGGTATGTAGAGGATACGTGACTTGGCCAGAGTCTGTCTCCTTTAAACTAGGATTTGAACCCAGTCTTCGTGATGATTCCAAGCCAAGCACTCTTTCACCAGATTCCCTCTAAACATAAGCTATGCTCTTGATTTTTGGAGATGTTGAGGAGAGGTTGAGTCTTCTTCTAGTTTACCCAGGCTGGAAGTGAAGGGGCTACTCAGAGGTCAATTTCTGTACTCCTGGAAATTTACCTGCTGCACTTCCAGTCTGTCAGCTTTGTGGTATTCTTCCTCCCCACTCCCCACCCCCAATTTGTGCTGAAATTAGTGCTTATACTAGATTAGTTTAGTAGCCCTACTAAACTCAGGACCCCCCAGCTCAAGCAGTCCACACCTCGGCCTTCTAGGCAGAAAGGATTTTAAGTGTATGCTACTGGCTACAATAATTCATAACCATTTGTATGAAAAGTTGGGCATCAGACCTCCTATATATTTGATTCAATAGTTTCCACCTCTTACCACCTAGGGAAATACTCTGCTATAAATGCAGGTCTCTTTACATAGTTGAATCTTTAGAGTGGCAAGGTATATGTAAATTAAGCAAGTTCTTGAGAGTTTCCTAAGTGTTACTTTTTGAGGACCTTTTACTAAGCTTCAAGGTTGTAGAATGATTATTGTAGCCTTTATTTAAGAAAGGAGTAACTGGAAATTATAAAACCTATGAACTTTCCTTTGGAATGTAAAGGCAGTTTCCAATTTACATTACCCCAGTTTAGATATGTTCCTTTAATATGTATTTGGGAATAGCTGCCCTAGGTGGTTTACTTGCTGTGGGAACTCCCCTTCCTTGTTCCAATGAAATGAGCTTTTCCTCCTTCTTTCTTTACTTTTCCAGCAAAAGGGCTGCTGCCGGAGACTGTACTTCTGTTCCATTTCTGTTTCTGATCCAGATTAGGATCTTAGTAGAATTTATTTGAGGAGAGGAAGAATTTAAAAAAAGAAAACCCAAGTTTTTGAAAAAGAACCTTTGGCTTCTGTTATAAGCCTTTAGTCTTATTTCTGTCTCATCTTGAGCCCCGTTCTGTTCTTCACCTCTATCCCTGATGAAAGTACAGTACTACAGTATTGTGTGATGAAAGTATTACTTCCACAGTAGTCTGGTATTTCCTCTGAAATATAGATGGATTTTATTTTAATTCTTTGTGTACCCAGGTACACCTACTAGTGACAGGTATTTGTGATTGTCTTCACCTCAATGTGTCTTAAGTGTGAGGGAAGAACATGAAGGGGGAGTGGAAAGCTCTTTTTACTTTTCTTTAGAAGTTCTCTTTTCTTCCTCCTGCACACAATTACTTTATCTCAGCCCCTTGGATTTCCTGTTTAGGAGATCCTGTTTAGCCCCTCAGTAGCTTCCCTGACTTGTTGCGCCCCAGACCACAGTGTATTTCCCACCACTAACTTGAAACTTGGATAGTAGCTTCATTCTGTAGGAGTTCTAGGACAGTTTGTGCCATATCAAGTTAAAAATGAACATGCTTTCCCATAGAAAGTTTGCTTCTATTGTAGTGGGTAATACAGAACTGTATTTTGGGTACATTATGGTTTATATTGATTTTTGTAAACTGGATTGGCAACTATTTATAAAATTGTTTCTTTGGGGAAAAAGTTTTCAATTTATAATGCTTTTTTATTGGGGGGGGAAGATTCAAACTATTAACCTGTAAATGAATATTCAAACTAACCTATAAATGAACATTCATCAAAACAGACTTCTTTTGTTGAGGCAGGGCAAAGGTCAAGCAAAGACACATTTATTAAGTGACTATTAGGTGCCAGGCTCTGTGCTAAGAGCTGGAGATTTAAAGAAAGGCAAAAATAACACTAAGATGGGTGACATAACATTAATTTGTCAGAAAGTAAGTGTGGTGTGGAGGAAAGAGCACTTTCAGAGGACCTGGGCTCAAATCTCGCTGCTTTAAAAAAAAATTTTGAAGGAAATGCTGAAATTTAGTTAGAAGTTACTGAAAATAAATATGTAATTCTCCCCACTTCTGTCAAAGTTTGTGAAATTTTTCCATGGACCAGGGTTAGATAACAAGGCTGAAGCAGACTAGAATTCTGCTAAGAAAATGGGTTGTTAATTTATTATCTAGATTCTAGAAGGATTTAATATAGATTGGGGCAGGTTTAAAGACAATAATCCAGTCTCAAATGGTCCCAAGGTATTTGATTGAGAGGGGATCATCCTTTGTTCAGGGGACTGAGGAAAACATGGGTTGGCTTGAGTTTGGGTCTGTGCTTATTGGATTTCTTTTTCTTTTCTTTCTTTTTTTTTTTTTTTTTTGGTGAGGCAATCAGGGTTAAATGACTTGCCCAGAGTCACACAGCTAGTAAGTTTCAAGTGTCTGAGGCCAGATTTGAACCCAGGTCCTACAAATTCCAAGGACAGAGCTCTATCTACTGCACTACCCAGCTACTTGATTATTGGATTTCTAAGTAGACTAAATTGATCTACAAATTCTGGCCAAGGTGAAAGAATTGTTTGAACTGAAAGTTGCTACTGTTACCTTGAGAGTAGAATTCTTCATGTAGGTGTAGAACTAGATCCTGTAAGTTGAGTTTTGTGTCCATATCATTGTTAGGTTTTCAGAGGATATTTTAAATATAAATTGCTTTGGGATGAAAGGTATAAAGTCTATTCAGGAAGAAAAAAAAACTGTACATAGACAAATGAAATAATGATAATTATGGAAATGAAATTAATAAACTTTAATATACCTAAATTAGTGGATCTGTTTTCATCCATGCAGGCATTCCCACAAATAATACAGATTGTAACCCTTCTGTACCTTCTCATCCTATGTGATTCTTGTACAAACTTTCTGTAGAATGTCTCTACCAGTACAGCATTTGGACTGTCCATCTATTATCCCTTGATCTCATTATACAATTGGCCTTACTACCTTTTCTGGTCAGGCATTTCCTCAGTGATATCTGCATATAAATCATCGTTAATATGTTGCAGCCTACTTATAACTAGACTGTGGCTCTTTGTCACCCTTTGGGTCACTTGAAGTTCTGAGTCTTTGGAGGTTGTGTTGTTCCATTTTAAGCACACATGCACATGTTAATTGTTGTTTGTTAGATTGATTGATTTTTAATTCAAGAAGCATTTGGGATCCCTGTGTTGCTATATTATTTCCTAAATGCATGCCAACTATTCCCTGGCAGTTATGGGCCCAGTATAGATGTACTGTTCTATTGATTTGGTGAATTGTTCATCCAAGCCATATGTCATACCTTTATCCATTTTTTTTTAATATGTGGATCGTTGTCATTTTCTTTTGACTAGTCATTTATTTCATTAAACAAGTCTCATATAATAATGAAAGCTCCTAGAGTAATAAAGTGGTATTTTAATAATAGTTACTGTGGTAACAAAATTAAATTTTAGTAATAATTCAAAGTACTAAGTGGGTCTAAAAAAAAGAAAAAAGGGTAAGCTGAAGTGGTAAGAAAAAATGATAAGAAAAGGTTTGGTGGAGAAAGTTGGACTTGACCAAGATCTTGATTTGGATTAGACGTGAAAAAGAGGATAGATTTTCCTGTTTGGGGAAAGAGCATAGGGCCCATAAATTTTCTGGGTTTCCCCACTTAGTCCTAGACATAATTCCAAATTTTTTTGTAGTATAGAGCTAGTCATTTCGTCCTTGGGCCACATCGTACCATTATTATCCTTTAGTATGCTCCAGATGAACTAGATTTCTTAGTTTTTGATAACTTGTTCAGTTTCCATGCCTTCACTCATGTTAATTCCTTCAACCTAGAGACTCATCCTCCAAAGCCTGAATCAAATGCTCCTGAAGCTTTGCAGCTAGCAGTAAAACCCACCCCCACCATCCTGCCCCCTTTCTTTTTCCTTTGCTTCCTGGCCTTGTTTGTATACATGTATTATCTCCACAATTAGACAAAGATAATAAACTTCTTTCTACATTATAAGTATTCTATAAATAAATGTTACATTGAATGTTGTCTCTTGGGGGCACAGTGAGGGGATCTAATCTGCTTGGAGATGAGGTAGTAAATTGTCCGGTGTTCACAGTTATCCCTTTTCTTCATGGGTTTACAAGTTCATGTAACCTAGTTCCTTTGGGGATAGATCAGATTAGTTGCAGAATCCAGCTATTTTAATTCAAGTATTGCAAAATTTCGCTAAGAAAAAGTAGTATTTTTTTTCCCCAAGAGGGATATTTAATGAAAAATGACAAAAGAAACAAAAAAATTGCCATGGACAAGTATAGAAGCATATGCATTTTCAGAGATTACTTGTCCAGATGTAGAAGCTAGCCATAGATGACAATGTGAGAGCAGCTTGATGAAGTCAGTATTTTAGGAAGTGATCTGGATTGGAAGAGGTAGTAGTAAGAGTTGAGAATCTGGATATTTGGGTTAGTCTTTAAATTTTTTTTTCTGCAGGTGGATAGCATTTTTTTTTTTAAATAATGACTCCTTTGGAATTGTTGTGGATCATTGTAGTGATCAGAGTTGCTAGGTCTTTCACAGTTGATTTTCATTTACAATATTGCTATTATTGGGTACAGTGTTCTGGTTCTGCTCACTTCACTTTTTGTGATTTCATATAAACCTTCCCAGGTTTTTCTGAAATCATCTCCTTCATCGTTTCTTAAAGTGCAAAAGCATTCTATCACATTCATATGCAATAACTTGTTCAGCCATTCCTCATTTGATGGGCATCCCCTCAGTTTGAATTCTTTGCTGCTACAAAAAGAGCTGCTATAAATATTTTTGTACAAATGGGTCCTTTTCCTTTTCCTTTAATCTCTTTGGGGTAGAGACCTACTTATGGTGTTGCTGGCTCACAGTTGTATAGTCCTTTGGGCATAGTTCCAGATTGTTCTCCAGGATGGTTGGGCTGATTCATACCTCCACCAATAATGCATTAGTATACCTATATTTTCTACAACCCCTCCAGCATTTGTCATTTTTCTTTTCAGTCATTTTGGCCAATTTGATAGGTATGAAAAGGTATCTCAGGGTTGTTTTAATTTGTAATTATTAATGATTTAGAGCATTTTTATATGACTGATAGCTTTGATTTCTTCTTTTGAAAACTGCCTGCTCATATCCTTTGACAATTTATCAATTGAGGAATGGTTGTTATTATTATTTTTTTTTTTTTTGGTGAGACAATCGGGGTTAAGTGACTTGCCTAGGGTCACATAGCTAGTAAGTATTATGTGTTTGAGGCTGGATTTGAACCCAGGCCCTCCCAACTCCAGGACCAGTATTCTAGCCACTGTGCCACCTAGCTGCCTCAATGGTTATTATTTTTATAGATTTGATTTAGTTCCCTATGTATTTGAGAAATGAGACCTTTATAAAAAAAAAAAACCAAAAAACTTAATGTAAAATTCCCTGCTTTCCTGCTTTTCTTCTTATTTTGGCTCTATTGGTTTTGTTTGTGCAATATCTTTTTATTTAAGTATAATAAAAGTTATCCATTTTAGCTCCCATGACCTTTTCTTTTTCTTGTTTGACCATGAACTATACCCCTATCCACAGTCAGAGGTTAAGTGACTTGCCCAGGGTCACACAGCTATTCAGTGTCACTCTGAATCAATTCATATAAGTCTCTGAATTCTTCATATCCATCTCTACCTATGGCACAGTAATGTTCCATTACATTTCACGTACCACAACTTGTTTTGTCATTCCCTAATTGATGTCCTTTGTTTTTGCTGTGACGGTCTCAGGCTGTCTCTTGAAAGGGTCCTCTCCTTCTGCAGACTGAGTTCCTATTGACCTGCAGGCTGATGGTAACACTACTATTGGTGACACTCAGGCCATACCAGGCAGCTGGGAACTGAGTATCTTTGCCTCCATGCTAGAAGTGGATGTAACAGACTCTTGGGTAATTGGAGAGTGTATAGGAGACCTTTTTTCATTCGCCACCTCTCCATTGCTTGATGTACACAGCAGCTGGTGTAAACTCATCTAAGACCTCACGGTTATCTGCTTTTTTTTTTTTTTTCCTCATGGTTATCTGACAACAGTTTCACACAGATATGGTAGGTGCAGCCACAGTCATTTCTGGCAGCAAACCAGTTCTTGATCGTAATATCTGGCCTCACTGTGTCCGTCACTTCCTTCCAATACCCCTTGGCTTTCAGGTCTACCAGCTGAGACATGAGGCAGATACTGAGGAGACATGAGAAGCTTTTCATTCCCAGGTCTGCTCAGTAATGGGCTGTGCCTTTCCCCATTGGGAAAGACATAATTTCTGGATAATTAATCATGCCAGCAGATAATTAATAAAAGGGGTCAGTGGAACTCTTGAATGCCAAAGACCACTCTTTAATCTTGTGTAAGAATAATTTTCCCCGGAAGCAGAGTCAAGATAGCTGTGTGAGAGGAAACATTACAGTCTAGATTCCCACTCCCTCTTCCACCGCAATCTAGAAAATTTATCTAATTGAATTCTGATTGGGAAAGCCCCTCAAAAAAGTCAGTGAATCATTTTTCCAGCTAAGGCAACTTAAGGAGACAAAAGATCCGTAGGCAGTGAGAAAGGGATCTGGTTGGCATACCTAGCAGCCATGGAGTATTCCATCACTGAGAGACTGAAAGAGAGTGGAGACTGGGGCAGAAATAGATACCAGGGGATCCCTGAACTAGCTCTTTGGCAGCTTGTCATCCACTACTCAGTTCCAGTCACGGATACAGACAGGGCAGAGAATAGCAGTGTACTGGGCAAGGAGCAAGTTTCAGAAATGTAGTTGTGGGTCTCTGATCTCAGGAGCAGAGAAGCAACTTAGTTTCAGCCTTCAGCTCAGCATGTAACCTTGTAATGGAATAACTAGAGCAGGAGTCCCAGATCAAAGCGGAGCTAACAGTTCAGTTTATTCCGAACTTGCAGAACCTCCCAGCAGACTAATAGTGACCCGTTCCAGCAGCAACCATCTGAACTCTCAACCAGGGACAAGTCAGCAGACCCAAACCTGGATCAGGAACTTGTGGAACTCTGACAATACCCTAGATCACACTACTTTGTGAGTACAGAAAGCTTGTAGGCCTCTAGCCTCATCTATGATAGCAAACCAGAATATAAGAGGACAGACACTTGGGCCAAACAGCTTTCCCCAGAAATGTGCAGAGCCCAGCACTAACATAAAGTCCAAAGTTAGGAAGTAGGCTGGTAGAATGAGCAAACAAAAAAAGAATCTCACCATGAAGAGCTATTGTGGTGATAGGAAAGCTCAAGAAACAAACACAGAAGAGAATGACTCAAAAACATCTACAAGCAAAGTCTCAGAGTGATGCAGCTTGGACACAAGTCTTAACAAGAACTTAAAAAACAAATTATAAATCAAATGTGAATGGCAGAGGAAAGAATAATTCCCCTCTCCTTTTTTGTGATCTGGTATTGATTATAATAGTGAATGTTTTTAAAAAGAATGAGTTGTTTGACTAATCTATTCTTCTTTCTTGACCTTGTGAACTTGGTTGATAAAACAAAAGTATCATCTGCATTAATGGATTGTTTTTATTCTACCTTCCTTTTTACTTCCAGGATCAAATATAAGTTTTCCTGTTTGGCATTAAGGACCTTTACAGCCTGGCTTCAGTCTACTTTTCCAATCATCTTATATAGTATTCTCCTTCACTCATGCCTGTTTAGATGGGTTCAGCCCTTAGCACATAGTAGGCACTTAATAAGTGCTTGTTGATTTGGATTATGGGACTGTTGTGTATTCCCCCATCTATAGCTTCCTGTCATTTAAATGGCTAGGAGCAGTGGCTGGAGACTTGTGATAATTACTTCAAAACCCAGTCTTTTAAAAAGGCTTGGGGTGGGGGGGTGGGGGGGTGGAGGGCTAAGTGGGGGAGATAAAATAATTTCACCTATAGGTTGAGGGATATCTGGTTTATTCATGAACTGAGATTATTTAGCTTGGAAAAGAGAAAGCTGAAGTATGACTGAAGCCACAGAATATTTAGAATTGTAAGTGTCGTCATAGGCCATTTAGTTATGGTTTAATTAGAACAGAGACAAATGAAACTGGAATCTCCTTTGTTCCAGATGCTGTTACTATTAATGCAGCCTAAGGTTGCACAAACTGTTGTTTAGCTGTACTTAGCCTGTCTCAAATTTGTGGAGACTTTTTGAACCTAAGGGTAAGACTTTATATTTATCCCTAACATATATCATAGTGAATTCAGCTCATCTTTCTGTAGTGTCATTTTTTTTTTTTTTTTTTTTTGGTATTCTGAGTCTGTCAATCAGCTTGTTAGTTATCTTCCCCACTTACTGTTACCTACAAATTTGATAAACATGCCATCTATGTTTTCATCCAAGTCATTGCTAAAAACATTGAGCAATACAGGTCCATAGAGAGACGGTAACCTGGTTCTTTGTGATCACTTCTTTCTTTTCAAGATGTTCACAAACCATCCTGTTGTAGAATTTTGCCAAGAATTGAAGGTAGGCTACTGGCCTATATTTTACACATTCAGATTTCTTCTCTTTTCTGAAATTTGGAGCAATTTTGCCTTTGTTTCATTCTATGGCAACTCCCCATTCTCCATAAATTTATCAGATTGACAATTGCTTAGTAATTAATTTGCCAGTTCTTTTATTACCCAAGGATTTAGACAACTGATTGCAATGTAGGAAACTCATATAGTAGCTAATAAACGTAGTCATAAAAAGTCTTTGTACCCTCTGAATGAACCTTTTAAGTTTTCCTTTTACTTCTAATCTCTTCATGCACATTCTGTTCTCCCACAATTCTAAGCATTTGTTGCGTCTTCTGAACCACTCGGTTTAGAAGTCAGTCATTTCACTCAGTTTCTGTTCCTTCTGCTCAGCCTCTTTTGGACCTTCATGAAGGTACCCAGAATCATAAAAATCACAGTAAAGTGACTGGAGTAAAAATTCCAAGTGTTCAAACTTAAAAATGGGAGGATATCTGGGGCATGCTACAAGCTACAAGTTGGGAGAACAATATTAATGTGTCTTATATGGTGAAGTAGTTAGCTAAGTTAAGCCCAAAAATCTCTCCTCTATGTTTGCTTTCTTTGGCAAATCCCATCTATGTCTTGGTTTTATTACTCTATAGGAAATATTTGCCTTTGATTTTGTAATAAGATCTTAATTCTACCATGCCAAATCTGAAGTAGTAATAATTATAGAAACACACTTCTGAATTAATACTTTTTTCCCCAGACTACAGGTAAAAAAATGCTTGACAGGTGTTTGACTACTGTACCTACCAGTTCTTGATTGGTTAGTTTTTTTTTTCCCAAGAGAGCAGTATTTGCTAGTTAGTTTTGGTACATTTAGGTACATATTACATATAGTTATGGACATTCGTCATTAGAATTAAAACAAATATAGTATGAAAACTTCTTTTTGCTGTTTCTATGATACTCTTACTAATTGAGCATGTTGCAGCCTTGCTTTCTTTAGTCCTAAATCTTTTTTTCCACATTTGTAGACTTAAGTTGAGTCTTCTGTTAAATATCCCGTATGTCTATATAATGTTTAATTTCAAAGTTTATATAATACAAACCCAACATATATTATATATATTTCCAAGAATGTCCTGTGTCACAACTATATTGATAGATTTATTTCATATTGTTTTCTGGGACGCTGAAGCATTAAAAAAAAGTATTGGTGGCATTATAGGTGTGCTGTAAAAAGGAAAGGAAATTTTCCTCCTTTTCAGCTACAAGTGCTTCCCAGAAGTTACTGCCATCCCTTTATTCAGAATACTGGAAATTCAGACTAATATTCATAGGTAGAAAAGTGCTGAAGTGAACAGAGTGCGGAACTTGGACTCAAGAGGACCTGAATTCAAATTCTGCTTGGACACGGATTAGCTTTGTGACCTTGGTCAAGCCATTTAACCTCTGCCTCACTTTCCACATCTGTAAAAATGGGATGATAATAACAGCAGCTACTTCCCAGGGTTGTTGTGAGGATAAAATGAGATAATATTTATAAAGTGCTTTGCAACTGTTAAAAGTTCTATATAAATGCTAGATTTATTAATATCATACTGCTCAAATCCTAGTCTTAACAATGCTAATGAATTGTATTTCTAAAATATAAAAATATAACAAATGTTTTTCTTTCTGCATCCTGTTATTATACTTGTCTTTAAATAAGTAAAAAGAGTGCTGTGTCTTTTAACTATATTAATATGTGCTTCTGAAATGACTTTTATCTTTAGATTCTTTATATACAATTAATCATAGTGTTCATTTAGAAAAATAGTAACAGATTTTGTGTAATATATTACTGTGCACCTGAATAACATTTTTGTCACTGCTGTTTACAAAATAATGCCACTTCTAATTTCATCTAATCATTACAAAAATCATATGAGGAATTGTATGTAGGAATCATGTGTAAGAATTATCATTATTTTATGGGTGAGGAAATTGAGGCTCAGAGAGGTTAAATTGTCTAAAGCTAAACTAAGAAGTGGCAGATTTCGGGTTTTCTTGTATTTCTAAAATCCATTTAAAAAAAAACAAACAACTGGCATGATGATTTTAACAAGCATCTGGAAATACTTGAAAAGGATTTAAAGTAGAAATATTCTCATGGCACTTGGGGCAAGTCTGAATTGGAACTTTTGACTCATATTGTAGCTCAATGAATTCTTGTACTATGGTCAATAAGAGCAAACTGTCTTACTGGGCTTTAGTGAAATTAGTTAGTTAAGGAAGTAAATACCAAGATCTTATAATTTATTTGGATTTTTTGCCTTTTCTAGGCTCATATTAAATTTCCTATTGACTATCCATATTCACCACCTACCTTCAGATTCCTGACGAAAATGTGGCACCCTAACATTTATGAGGTAAGTGATTGGTACAACAAGTTTCTCTTTTCCTATTGTATTTTTACCTCAAAGTGGCCTTAGGTTGTGACAGTTATTGATAGCTCTTCATAGGAGCTGTCATATTAAAAAGTCAATAGCCGTTTAGTAAAAACCCAGAAATGAGGGCAATATTTTCAAAGTTCATTGACTGGTCTGTTAAGAATTTATATTTGTAAAATTTTGCCTTTCAGCATTTATTTTTCCTTTAATATATAAACATTTATGTGTTAGCAATTAAATTTTTATTTAAAAAGCCATATAAATTTATTTTCGTGCCTATCCTCTGACCTCACAGTGAAGCAAGGGTGAACCTGTAGGTATCACCTGAGATTTAGCTTTTCTGTGGAAAATTTCCTAGCCTGTTTAGAGTGGTCTTCTTTAAAGAGTTGTTGCTGAGCAATTAAAGAGCCTCTTTTGCAATAAATCCAAGATGAGGTTCTTTGGGACTGGCAATTACAGTAGGAGACAAGTGTTCATTTTGTGAGTGATATATGAAAAACTAGAAAATCCTTTTGGTCACCAGCATTTACCATTCTCCTCTAATATCCTTGAGATAGCTACTAGGTCACACAATGTGTCCTAGGCCAAATTGACAAATCAGATGCAAGGGCATTTAATTGAGTTACAGAAAAATTTTCTATCAATTATAGCTGTTCCCAAATGAAATGTGCTTCCTCAGGATATAGATTCCCCTACTGGGTTCTGCATGTTGAAGTTTGATAGTCATTTGTCGTAAATATTGAGGAAGACATTCTGATTCAAGTACATAGTGGACTAGATAGTTTTGAGCTCTCTACTAGTGCCAAGATTCTATGAGTTTATCTCCAAAATTTCTTCCAGCTCTAATTCTGCATTTTAGTCTTTTTGAAAAGTACCTCTACTACATATGCTTTGCATTATTCCTGTCCATTTTTTAATTGATACATTTTGTTTTGATACAGTATACCTTTTGACTGCCCAAATAAGGTGCTATCACAAAATACATTCTCCAAAAACATTTTAGCAATACCACCAAATTGAACGATTGCAGTAATAAAATGTCATTTTTTATTTCTGTAGTTAAAAGATAAAGATAGTTAAGAGAAAAAGGTGTGTGCTTTAACTTGAGTAATTTGGTACTGACATTGTCTATTGCATTTGTCCTGAGTTTTGTTGCCTTTCTTAAGTGAACTATAGTCATTGTGCATGTTGTTTTTTGGATCCAGCTTTGTTTTTTATTTTTATTAATTTTTTAAAATTTAACTTTTAAGTAACAGAAATCCATTTTCACCCCCTCCTAGTCTCTTCTCTCATTGGGGAAAAAAAAAGAAAAATCTCTTGTAATTCATAGTCAAGCAAAAAAAAATTTCTCATATTACCTTTTTGTCAGGCAGTTTCATCATGTCCTGCTTTCTTTGTTTATATCTTACATTTTTTAAAATTGCTGCTTTTTTTTTAATATTTTTGTCATTTTCCAATATTTCCTAACTCCATAAAACACTATCTTATAACAGAGAAGTACAATTGAGCAAAAGGACTCACTGATCACGTCTGAATATGCCTAATTCTGCACTTGTTCAAATCTCTCTTTTCACTTGCTGAGATAAATTTTATTTGTCTGGGATTGGGATTTAGTTTTTCATAGAAGTTCCTTAGTAGTCATCAGTTTTAAACTTTTTATTGATATTATATGAAGAGACTTGAGACCTAGAGAGGTTAAGTGAATCAACCAAGGTCAGGGTCAGAATTTGAACTTACGTCTTCAAACTCTAATTCCAGTGCTTTTGTTTACTTAAGCAAAGTATTTAATGAGCTCCTGGGGGAAATTTAAATAGTTAAAGGTTTATGAAGCACAGTCTTCCCTGTTTTTTGAGACAATGTTGCTTATGATCAATCTTCTGGCTTCATCCTCCATAATTTTTTTGGTAAATGAATTTCTGCTTTAAAGTCATTGTTACCCTTGGATAACACTCTTGCTGTTTGGCAAGGAAATCAAAGTGTTTATCTGTTGAGGTGGTTTCTGGACCTTTTTGTACCTTTAGACACATCTAAGAGAGCCAATTTATGTTTCTTTATTTTATCCTTTTTTCATTCTTCAGAGTTGTAGATTTTTAAAAAAAATTCTTAGTAATATTTTCCATTTCTTATATTACCATAGTATCCCATATGTCCTTTCTCTTCCCAGAGAGCCATTGCATATGACAAGCATATTTGTTTAGAGAGGGGGGAAACAGTCAACATGATTGACATATTGAAAAAACTTGAAACCATGTACATTGTGTAACAATTGTGGATCTCCCCCTTCCACAGAAGGGTAGATTGGGAGTGTCTTCCCATATCTCTTCATTCAAGTCCTGTTTGATATTTATAGTTTTATTACATTTATTTTCTATTTTTTTGTTGTCATTCTTTCCATTTACATTGTTGGTAGTTACTGTATTATTATTTCCTTGTCTTTGTTCACTTCATTCTGCATCAGTTCATATAGTTATTTTCAAACTTCTTTGTATTCGTCTCACCCTTGCTGTTCCTCAGTTGATGGACATCTATTTTGTTTCCAATTCTCATCTATCACATAAAGTGCTGATATAAATATTTTGGAGTATATTGGGACTTTTTTCTTATTGATGACTTCCTTGGGGTATAAGCCTAGTAATAAAATCTCTGATTCAAAGGGTATAGATATTTTAGTCACTTTATTTGCATAATTCTGAATTGCTTTCCAAAAAAGTTGTACCTTTTCATAACTCCACTAACAGTGTATGTTGTACTTATCTTTCATAACCCCTCCAGCATTGTTGGTATTTTTTTTTGTGTGTGGCTAATTTACAGGATGTAAGGTAAAACCTGAGAATTGTTTTGGTTTGCATTTCCCTTATTATTAGTGATTTAGAGCATTTTTTCATGTGGTTATGAATATTTTCCAGATCTTTTGAAAACTGTTCATATCTGTTGACCATTTATTTATTGGAGAATGGCTTTTAGTCATATGTATATATGTATATATAAAACAAACCCTTTACAAATTTTTTTTCTAATTTGACCATTCCCTTCTTATTCTAGATTCATTAATGTTGTCTGTGCAGAAGCTTTTCAGTTTCAAGTAATAAAAGTTTTTTTTTTTTAAATATTTTCCAATTCTTCTATCTTTTGTTTGGTTAAGGATACCTTTTTTTACTCATAGCTGTAAGAGTCATATGAGCTGTTACTCTTTTTTATAATATAATCTTTAATAAGGTCATGTATCCATTTAAAACATATTGTGGAGTGTGGTATAAGGTCTAAGCCTAATTTCTGCCAGACTGCTTTCCAGTTTTTATCAAATAGGGAGTTTTTGTCCTGGATAACTTGTTTTCCACTTTATTAAACTGTATTTTTTTTTGTCAATACATTGTTCTAATAATTTCTCAGAGCTGTTATAATTGTAATTAGTGCCTTTTCATCTCTATATATCTAATCTGATGTTAATTTTGACCTTTTCTTAATTCTGAAATCACTCTCATGTTAGTTCCCAGTTATTTATTTTTGTTTGTTTGTAAATTTAATATTTTATTTTTTCCCCAATTATAAGCAAAAAAATCCAATTTTTAACATTCATTTAAAATTTTTTTGAGTTCCACATTCTTTCCCTCCCTTTTTTCTCCTTTCTTTCTCCCCGCCCCATTGAGAAGGCAAGCAATTTTATATAGGTTATACATGTGTAGTCATGCAAAACATATTTCTGTATTACTCATGTTGTGAAAGGAAACACAGAAAACAAAACCGAAGGAAAATAAAGAAAAAGTATGCTTAGATCTTCATTCAGACTCCCATGAGTTCTTTTCTGGAGATGGATAGCTTTTTTTCATCATAAGTTCTTCAGAATTGTCTTGTATCATTGTATTGCTGAGAATAACTAATTTAATATTGTTAATATATACAATGTTCTTCTGATTGTGCTCTGAAAATTTCACTTTGCAGCAGTTCATGTGTGTCTTTCTAGGTTTTTCTGAGTGTCCTGCTTGTCATTGCTTTTTAAAAATTTTAAATAATTAATTTTTTTATTTTTGATTTTCAACATTTATTTCCATAAGATGTTGAGTTTAAAATTCCCCGCCCTTTACACTCCTCCCCAAGACGATGTGCAATCTGATATAGGCTCTACTTACACATTCATATTAAACATATTTTCACATTAATCATAATCTGATATAGGCTGTACTTACACATTCATATTAGACATATTTTCACATTAATCATGATGTAAAGAAGAATTAGAACTAATGGGAGGAACCATAAGAAAGAAGAAACAAAACAACAAAAGAAAAGGAGAGCAAATAGTATGGTTCCATCTGCATTCAGATTCTGAGGTTCTTTCCCTGGATGTGGATAGCATATTCCATTGTGAGTCTTTTGGAGTTGTCTACTCTAAATCACTATTGATTAGAGAAATGCAAATCAAAATGATTCTGAGGTACTACATCACAACTATCAGATTGGATAACATGATAAAACAGGAAAATGGTAAATGTTGGAGAAGATGTGGGAAAATTCTAACACTAATGCATTGTTGGTAGAGTTGTAAACTGATCCAGCCATTCTGGAGAGTGATTTGGAACTATGCCCAAAGGGTTATAAAACTGTATACCCTTTTTACCCAGCAATACCACTTCTAGGTCTGTATCCTAAAGAGATCATAAAAATGGGAAAAGGATCCACATGTACAAAAATATTTATAGCAGCTCTTTTTTTGGTGGTAAAGAATTGGAAATTGAAGGGATATCCATCAGTCGGGGAATGGTTGAAGAAGTTGTGGTATATGAATGTAATGGAATACTATTGTACTATAAGAAATGATGAGCAGGTAGACTTAAGAAAAACCTGGAATCGTGTGAAACACATTTCCACATTAGTCATATTGTCAAAGAAGAAACAAATCAAAAGGAAAAAAAAACATAAAAAATAAAGTGTGGGGGGGGAAGTACTCTTTGATCTGCATTCAGACTCCATCATTTCTTTCTTTGGATGTAGAAAGCATTTTCCATCATGAATCTTTTGGAGTTGTCTTAGATTAATATATTGCTGAGAAGAGCTATTTCTATCCTATTGATCATAGCACACTGTTGCTGTTACTGTGTACAATGTTCTTCTGTTTATTTCACTCAGCGTCAGTTCATATTAGTCTTTTCTGGTTTTTCTGAAGTTCACCTGCTCATCATTTCTTATAGCACAATAGAATTCCATTACATTCATATACCACAGTTTGTTCAGCCATTCCCCAATTGATGGGCATGCCCTCAATTTCCGATTGTTTGTCACCACAAAAGGAGCTGCTGTAAATATTTTTGTACATATAGGTCCTTTTCCTTTATGTTTTTTATCTCTTTGGGATATAGACCTATTGTTGCATGAAAGGTTATACACCGAGTAGTTGGATCAGTTTACAACTGTACCAACAATGCATCGGTGTTCCAATTTTCTCACATCTTCTCCAACATTTATCATTTTCTTGTTCTGCTATATTAGCCAATCTGATAGGTGGTGTGAGGTGGCACCTCAGAGTTGTTTTAATTTGCATTTTTCTTATCAATGGCGATTTAGAGCATTTTTTCATATGACTATAGATAACTTTAATTTTTTCATCTGAAAACTGTTCATATCCTTTGACCATTTATCAGTTGGAGAATGACTTGTATTCTTATAAATTTGACTCAGTTCTCTATCTGTTTCAAAAATAAGGCCTTTATTCAGAAACACTTGCTGTAAAAATTGTTTTCCAGCTTTCTGCTTTCCTTCTAATCTTTTTTGGGGGGGGGGGGGGCGAGGCAGTTGGGCCTAAGTGACTTGCCCAGAGTCACACGGCTAGTGAGTGTTATGTGTCTGAGGCCGGATTTGAACTCAGGTCCTCCTGAATCCAGAGCCGGTGCTCTATCCATTATGCCACCTAGCCGCCCCCTTTCCTTCCAATCTTAATTGCATTTGTTTCATTTGTGCAAAAACCTTTTAATTTAATGTAATCAAAATTATCCATTTTGCCTTTCATAACACTCTGTATCTCTTATTTGGTCATAAATTCTTCCCTTCTCCATAAATCTGACAAGTAAACTATTCCTTGCTCTCCTGATTTGCTTATGGTGTTATGTCTTATGTACTTAATTTATTCCACTGATCCACCACTCTATTTCTTAGCCAGTACCAAATAATTTTGATGATTGCCACTTTATAAATAGTTTTAGGTCTGATATGGCTAGGCCACCTTCCTTTGAATTTTTAAAAATTAATTCTCTTGATATACTTGACCTTTTGTTCTTCCAGATAAATTTTTTTTCTAGCTTTACAAAATATTTTTGGTAGCTTTATTGGTATGACACTGAATAAGTAAATTAATTTAAGTAGCATTGTCATTGTTATTATATTAATTCCGCCTGCCTATGAGCAATTGATATTTTTCCATTTGTTCAGATCTGACTTTATTTGTGTGAAAAGTGTTTTGTAATTGTGTTCATATAGTTCCTAGATTTGTCTTGACAGGTAAACTCCCAAATATTTTATATTGTCTGTAGTTATTTTCAGTGGAATTTCTTTTTCTATCTCTTGCTGTTGGGCTTTGTTGGTAATTCAAGTATTTTTCAAATTGATAAATTTTGTTTAAAAACATCATGCAGAATCCCATTGTACATACTCACAGTTAAGTTGCCTAAAATATAAAATTCTCTAAAATAAAATAAAACAGTGATTATGAATAATAGTATAGATAGTCATATACGTTGGCAGTTTTTTTTATTTATTAAAAGAAAGGGCAAATCTATCTTTTATGAGTACTATAGTCACAGTGTTGTAGTTTGCTTTTCATATGTTTTATTACTGTTTAAAGTTGTCTTCATTTATATAGTTTTATATTGTTCTTTGCTGCTGGAGCTGGGATTTGAATCCAGGTCATCTCACTCTAAGTCCTGTGGTCTTTCCATGACATTTTAATGACTCTTATATCATACTACCTAAATAATTTCTGCCCTTCACATATGCAGTTATATTCTATGTCATTAATTAAATAACAAATCATAGTTGTTGGAAAATATACCCTGAATGTTAAAAAAAAAAGAGAAGACTAAGGAACGTGGCCTAGCAGTACCAGATGTCAAAGCAGTAATCATTAAACATCTGACACTGACTAAGAAATAGAGTGGTGGATCAGTGGAATAGATTAAGTATACAATACACAGTTGTAAATGACCATAATGATCCTAGTGTTTGATAAACACAGAGACCTAAGCTTCTGAGGCAAGAACTCACTATTTGACCAAATTGCTGGGAAAACTGGAATGCAGTTTGGCAAAACATGGTGTAGCCCAACATTTCACACACTATACCAAGATAAGGTCCAAACGGTACATGATTTAGACATAAAGGGAAATACCATAAGCAAATTAGGGGCGCATGAAATAGTTTACCTGTCAGATCTATGAATAGGGGAAGAATTTTTGAACAGACAAGAGGATATGAGAGCAATATAGGATATAAAATGGGTAATTTTGATTGCATTAAATTTAAAAAGTTTTTGAGCAAGCAGTACCAATGCACCCAAGATTAGAAGGAAATCGGGAAACTGGGGGAAAATTATTCATAGCAAGTTTCTCTGATAAAGGCCTCATTTTTCAACAAATTTAGGGAACTGGGTCAAATTTATAAAAATAAGCCATTTCCCAATTGATAAATGATCAAAAGATATGCACAGGCCATTTTCAGAAGAAACCAAAGCTGTCTATAGTCATATAAAAAAATGATCTAAATCATTAGTGCTTAGAGAAGTGCAAAATAAAACAAGTCTGACTTACTACCTAGCCCTTATCAGATTGGCTAATATGACAACAAAGGAATATGAAAGATGTTGAAGGGGATGTAGGAAAATTTTGACACCCTGTACTGTTGGTGGAGTTGTGAACTGATCCAACCATTCTGGAGAGCAGTTTGGAACTATAGCTAAAGGGCTATAAAACTCTGCATATCCTTTAACCCAATAATACTACTACTAGGTCTCAATCCCAAGAGATCACAGAAAAAGAAAAAGGACTTATATATACAAAAATATTTACTGCAGCTCTTTTTGTGGTGGCAAAGAATTGGAAATTAAGGCTATGCCCATCAGTTGAGGAATAGTTGAACAAGTTGTGATATATAATTGTGATGGAATTACTATTATGCTAGGTGTAGGGGGGAAGACTAGTATTTCTGGTGGGAAGGCTTTTGTACCCTTTTCAGGGCTGCTTTTCACCTTTAGTGTCCACCTGATTCACCCAACTCTTACCTTTGGCTCCAAGAAGCTGTAGTATGTGCAGTGGCCACACCACAGTAAACTGTTTTGGCAGATGGGCTAAATCAGCTTAAGGGTAACCAAGGGGTCTCAGACTTGTTGGTGATTTAGGGGCCAATCATGTGAAGACTTCTGCTGGCAGAGTGGGTGGATGAGAACAGTTTGTTCCGGTGGCTATGATGGTGGGGTAAAACAGGCTCTGCAGAGCACTTAAAGTTTAGTTAGACATTGAAGATATCAAGGTCATACATTGCATCCTGAGCCATTGCCAGTCATCTTGACTTTGTCTTGCCACAGGACTCTTAAGACTGTGGAAGAGAGAGTGAGACCCATGACTTCGAGCAACTCTGCCTCACTTAAATCCAATTTATGCAGGAATCAAAAGACATCACTCATAACATTTTACCATTTTTACCTGCCTCAATGTTCTGTGGTGACAGGTAAGAGACAAAGCAGCAGGTGAAGATACATTGGGAGCTGTAGTCACGGTCCAGTGCGAAGATGACCTTATGGCTAGGCACCAGGCCATAGAGTTGTCTTCTCACTGAACTGAAGCAGCAGTGGGATTCGGTAGCCCCCTAGGTCTCTGAGCAGCCATATTCAAGGACCAGAATGCTCATCTCCTGGCGTGAGGAAGGGGCTAGAAAAAGTGACCTAAAAATTCTCTGCTGCACCCAATCCTGGCCTATTTTCTGTGGCAGATGGGGTCCCACCCTGTGGTCAAAATACAAAAAAAAAAGGATGCAAAAAAATCTGTCAAGATGGTTCTACTCTTCATTGGTCCATGGAATGTGTGCATGCTTTTGGACAACAGGAGATCCTGTAGACCTGAAGGATAAACAGCTGTAGTGATAGAACTCAGCAGGTATTGCATTCAAATAGCAGCCCTGAGTGAAACAAGGATGACAAGTGAAGGCCAGCTTGCCAAAGTTGGAGTTGGACACATGTTTTTGTGTAGTGGCCATAGTGAAGGGAAGTGTTGTGAAGCTGGTGTAGGTTTTGCAATCAAAACTAATCTAGTCACCAAGCTTATATGCCTCCTAAAAGGAGTGAATGACAGGCTCATGACAATGTGATTGCTATTTGCAAGAAAGCACCATGCAGTCATCATCAGTGTTTTTTCTCCCACCATGATGAACCTTGATGAAGTCAAAGAAAAATTTTATGAAGACCTAGATACCTTCATTATCATTGTGTTGAAAGAGGACAAGCTTATAATTCTGGGTGACTTTAATACAAGAGTAAGGATGGATTACCAGGCTTGACAGGGAGTGCTTGGAAGGAATGGAGTCAGAAGCAGCAACAGGAGTGGTCAGTTACTCCTGAAGACTTGTGCATTTCGTGACCTTCTCATCACCAATACTGTCTTCCATTTACCTAAATGCAATAGAACTTTGTTGATGCACCCTCACAGCGAAGATTGACTTTTAATAGACTATGTCATTGTAAGGAGAAGACACAAATAAGATGTGAGTGTGTTGAAGACTATGTGTGTCACAGAGTGCTGGACTGATCATAGATTTATCTTCTCCAAGCTAAATATTCACATTCAACAAAAGCAGGGCCCCAAGGCAAGATGACCATCAGGAAACAATGTAGGCAGATTAGAGCAGAGTGGAAATACCTAGTTGCTAACTTGGAGGGAAAGCTAAGCCAACACATGGTTGGCAACAGTGGAGTAGAAAAGGGAGTGGTAGCTTTCAAAGATTTAGTGTACTGCATTGCATTTACTCATCTGGGCCAGAACACTCACAAACGTCAAGATTGGTTTGACAAAAATGATGGGGAAATTCAGAGCTGCTAAATGAGGGATGAGAACTCCACAGGGTTTACCAGCAAGACAGTTCATCCATCTCTAAGAAGGCAGTGTTTAACGCCATCAAAAATAATATGCAGAGGGGGTGGAACCAAGATGGTGGAGTAAAAGCAGTGACTTGCTTGAACTGTCCCCCAGACCTCTCCAAATACCTGTAAAAATGACTCTAAACAAATTCCAGAGCAGCAGAACCCACAAAAAGACAGAGTGAAATAAATTTCCAGCCCAAGACAATGTGGAAGGTCAACAGGAAAGGTCTGTTGCACCAGGCTGAGAGGAGGAACCTAGTCCAGTGCAAACTGGGCCAGCACAGACAGAGCCCTAGCAAACCTGGAACAGGCCTCAGGGGACTGAATCACTGGCAGCTGTGGCAGTTTCAAGACTTCTCAACCCACAAACGCCATAGACAACCTAAGGTCGGTAGGAAAGGTCTATTGGACCTCAGTGAGAGAGGAGCACAGTTCAGCCCCAGCACAGCCCCTGGGTGGTGGCAGAGGTGGTGGCAGCAGTGCTTCCACAGCTCTCAGCCCATAGACAGAAAGGGGATTGAACAACTGATCAGAAGGAGATTACGGGGATCTCTTTGCTGGCACTGAGGCAGAATTCTGTTGCTTTGCCCATACTTGGAATTGGGTAGCAGTCCTGAAGTGGCTATCCTGGGGCAAGGAGGAGCACTGGCATAGCAGAGCTTGTGGCAGCAGTGGAGAGGGAGCCCTCCTCAGAGTTCCAGGGCAGAAAGGAGTGCTTGTAGTCACTCAGACCAGAGCAGAAGCCAAGAGAGGAATAAACACCTCTCCTTAGATCATACCACCTTGGATGAACTGAAAACTTACAAGTTCCTAGAAGTATCTCTAAAAACAGCTGCAAAAAACCCTTGAAGCTTGGGAAAGTACATGCTCCACACTGAAAGCAGACCCCTACCTTAACAAAGAGTTTAATGGTGAAGTAATTGACTGAGAAAATGAGCAAACAATGGAAAAAACTCAGACTATAGAAACTTACTTTAGTGACAGAGAAGATCAAAACATACACTTAGAAGACAGTAAAGTCATAGCTCCTACATCCAAAGGTTTCAAGGAAAATATAAATTGGTCTCAGGCCATGGAAGAGCTAAAAAAGGATTTTGAAAATCAAGTAAGAGAAGTAAAGGAAAAATTGGGAAGAGAAATGAGAGTGATACAAGAAAATCATGAAAAACAAGTCAACAGCTTGCTAAAGGAGACCCCCCAAAAAATACTGAAGAAAGTAACACCTTAAAAAATAGCCTAACCCAAATGGCAAAAGAGGTCCAAAAAGCCAATGAGGAGGATAATGCCTTTAAAAACAGAATTGGCCAAATGGAAAAGGAGGTTCAAAAGCTCACTGAAGAAAATAATTCCTTAAAAATTAGAATAGAGTAAATGGAAGCAGATGACTCTGTGAAATCAAGAAATTATAAAACAAAACCAAAAGGAGAAAAAGTAGAATGGATTGCTTGCCTTCTCAATGAGGGTGGGTGGGGAGGGAGGAAGAGAGAATTTGGAACTCAAAGTTTTAAAAATGAATGTTTAAAAAAAAAGTTAAAATTGTTTTTGCATGCAACTAGGACATAAGATACACAGGCAGTAGGTTTTAGAAATCCATCTTATCCTACATAGAAAGGGAAGGGGATAAGAGGAGGTGGGGGATGATAGGACGGATGGCATATTGGGGGAAGGGGTAATCAGAATGCATGCTGTCATGGGATGGGAGGAGGGGAGAGATGAGGAGAAAATTTGAAACTCAATCTTGTGGAAGTGAATGTTAAAAACTAAAAATAAGTAAATTTAAAAAAAAATAAAGTACAGGTACAGCTTAGAGAGATGCAAGGTTTTTGGCTCAGTAAAGTTTTAATGCCAGAGTCATATGTAATCTGATCTTCACCTGGAAGATCGTGCTCTAGCTGAGAGCCAGTGTGGCTTCAAAACGGGTTGAGGAATGATCCATCCATATTTTGTTTGCTGTCCAACAACTCCAGGAGAAATGCCAGGAGCAGAACAAAGGTCTGTATATAATGTTTGTCAATCTGACCAAGGCCTTTGATACTGTTAGTTGTCAGGGCTGTGGAAAATCATGGTAAAATTTCGTCGTTTGGAGAATTTCATCATTATTCTACATCAGTTCCATGACAACATGCTTGCATGGGTTCTGGGTAATGGACAGCGTTCTCACACTTTTCAGTCACTGGTGAAGTGAAGCAGGGCTATATGCTTGTTCCCATGCTTATTAACATGATGTTTTTAGTGATGATGTCAGACCCTTTTAATAAGGATAAAAGTGGCATCAAAGTCAGCTACCTCACTGACAGTAAATA
>NW_020945098.1:0-35765 GCF_900497805.2 Vombatus ursinus | reverse complement strand
TCTAGTGAAATGTGAGCCCCATGAGGGCAGAGACTAGTTTTTTTTTTTCTTAAACCTTTCTTTGTATCTTTAATGTTTTGTACAGTATTTGGCCACATAGTAATTTCTTAATTAACTATTTCTTGAAGGACTTAGTGATAGAGCATCTCACTGGCAAACTCCTTCCATGTTTACATTATTCATCGATTACTACTGCTCTTGAGTTTAGCCAATTCAGCTACATCTGAATCAATCTGATTGTATCTAATATAATATCTGTGTCTAGTTCACCCTCCACAAGAATAGTCAATGAGATATTTTATCAACTACGCTGCTTTTGATGTTACTTACAGATATTTCATCTCTTGAGAGCATTTTCACTAACTATTCCCCATACCTGTAATTTTTTCCCTCATCATCTCTGCCCTCTGGCTTCTCTGACTTCTTCAAGTCTCACCTAAAGTTCCACTTCTTTTAGGATTCTTTCTCCAGACCATCTTTCCTCTAAGAGTATCCCTGGTTTATCCTCCCTGTCTGGTTTGTAAATAGTTATTTGCACATTGTCTTTTAGGCTGTAATCTCCTTGAGAGCAGAGACTTATTTTTTGCCCCACTTTTTTTTCTTTTCTTTTAATATCCCCAGCATTTAGTACAGTGCCTAATACATAGTAGTTTCATAATGCTAGTTCACAGTTCAGTTTTTTCTTTTAACTTCCAACTTTTAGAATTCCTGGATTTCTTTAAGACTCAGCTCAAAGGCTGCTTCCTTTGGGAGACTTTTTCTGTCCCTCTCTCCACAGCCTTAACCTTACTGTTATTTAGTCTTTTTCAGTTGTGTTTGACTCTTCCTGACCCCTTTCTGGGTTTTCTTGGCAAAGATTCTGAAGTACTTTTTCATTTCCTTCTCCATCTCATTTCACAGATGCGGAAACTGAGGTAGATAGGGTTAAGTGACTTGCCCATGTCAGACAGCTCGTAAGTGTTTGAGGCTGGATTTAAACTTATGAAGATACATTTTCCTGATTCCAGACCCATATTCTAGACTCTGTCCACTCTATCCACCTGGCTGCCCTCACCCTCATCCTACCAATGAGCAATTGATATTTTTCTAATTATTTTATTCTGTTTTTCTGTAAAGTGTTTTATAGTGAATCTTGGAGATAAACTCTCAAGCATTTTGTAGCTTCTGTAGTTATAATGAGTGAGTGGAATTTCTCTTTTTAACTCTTTGTGCTGGATTTTGTTGGTTATATATAGGAAAGCTAATGATTTGTGTACATTTATCCTGCAGCTCTGTGGAATTTATTATTTTAATTAATTTTTTTATTGATCTTCTAGGGTTTTCTTAGTACACCATCATATCTTTTTCTATACTTATTCATACCTCATTTTCTTTTTCTTGTCTTATTGCTATAGGAAGCATTTCTAGTAGTTGTGATAATAGGCATTCTTGCCTTACCTCTGATCTTATTGGGAAGGCCTCTTAACTTTTCTCCAGCATATATAATGTTTACTCTTGGATTTAAATAAATATTCTTTACTATGTTAAGGAAAATTCCATTATAGACAGGGATGTTATCTTTTCAAAGCTTTTTTAGCATCTATCACATATTTTAAAAAGTACTTATATTATAAACATGGTTTATTTTATTTACAGTTTTCCTATGTTTTATCCAGCTTTACATTCTTGTTATAAACCCAACCTGGGCATATAGTGTATAATCTAATATTTTGTAGCCTATTTGCTAATATTATATTTGAAATTTTTGTATTAGTATTCATTAGGAATATTGGTCTGTAGTTTTTTTTTGCTTAGTCTCTCCTTGGACCCTATTTCTATCATAGAAAGAAATTTGAAGGGTACCTTTTCTTATTGCAAATTGTTTGTGTGACATCGGAATGAATTATTCTTTGAATATTGATAAAATTGACTTGTGAATCTAGCTGTTCCATATGGTCTTGGTTCCCTCCCCACTTGGGAGTTTGTTTATAACTTGTTCAGTTCCTTTTTTTGAAACTTAGTTGGATTAAATAGTCAAGTATTACTATTTTTTTCTTTTCTTTTTTTTTTCTTTTAAGTTATCAGTTTTGTTAGCATATAATTAGGCAAAATAGGTCCTTTCTTTTTGTCATTGATATCTTTTGAGTGGTACATGCCTAAGCAGTAGTCAGCTTTTTTTGTTATTCCTATTTGCTTTTCAGAAAGGTTGGATCAGTTCACAACTTTGCTAGTAGTACATTAGTGAGTCTATCTACAATTTTAACTCTTCTCATCTTTTGTCATCTTTGCCAATTTGCTGTGTGTGAGGTTAAAAAACCTCCAAACCTTATAGTTGTTTGGATTTGCATTTATTGTATTATTAGTGATTTGGAGTTTTTCTTATATAAAGTTAATAGTTTGCAGTTCTTTTGAGAACTGTTTCTTTGGCCACTTATTTCTTGGGTAATGGCTTTTGGTCTTTTAGTTGCCTGTAATATCTTGGACCCTTAACACAAATATTGATAGTAGTTTTTTTCCCCCAGTTGACCACTTTATGTTTTATTCCAATTGTGTTAATTTTGTTCCTACAAGAGCTTGTCAATTTCAAATAACTTAAGTACCTCTTTTATCTTCTGTAATCTTTTCTATCTCTTGTTTGATTAAAAATTCACCCCTTAGCCATACTTGAGAAATATATCTGATCTGGTGCCTTCTTATTTTTTTTTTTAATAGTTTGAGCTTTAATATTAAAAACACATGTTCATTGTGAGTTTAATGTTGTGTATGTTGTAAGATGTTCATACTATTTCCCAGCTTTCCCAGCAATTCTTTTCAAATATGGAGTTCTTTTCATCGTAATTTATGGTTTTTAGATTGAGTCACAACTTGATTATTGAATTCAATCTTTTTTATTCTTTTTTCTTTCTTATTCTTCTCTCTCTCCCTCCCTCTCTCTCCCCCTATCCCTCTCTCCCTTTACCCTTCTCCCCTTCTTTTCTCTTCTTTCCTGAACAATTTTTGATGATTGACTATTATGCTTAAGTTGAAAGTCTAGAAATTCTATTTCGCCTTCACTTCTGTTTCTATTTTAGTACTTTAATTCGTTCAAATGAATTTTGTTATTGTTTTGTTTATCTAAAGTCTCTTTGGTAGTTTGATGTTTATATTACGTTTATATATTAATTTCAGTAGTTTCATTTTTATTATATTGCCATAGCTTAGGTCTGAGTACTGCGTGTCCTTCCAATTATTTAAGTTTTCTATTTCTTCAATTTTGTAATTGTATCTTTATAAGTCTTATAAGTGCTTTGGAGACTCTCAGATATTTTGCTAATCTGTTACTTATTTTGAATCGAACTTAATCTGTTATCGATTGCTTCCTTGATTTTGTTGATGGTGTTTATAAATATCATTGATTTTTGTGTTTATTCCGTAATCTGTAACTTTTCTGAAATTTTGTCTTCTCTTTGCTTCTTTTTATGCCTTTATTTTCTTTTAATATGTAGCTAACATTTCCAGAAGCATGTCAATGTGTGTGTGTTTAAATTCATGTCATGTATAATGCCTTTGTTTCTTATAAACAACAGATTGTGGAGTTTTGCCTACTCTTTCTATTCTGCTGTTTTCTTTTGTTGTATTATTTAGTCTATTCACATTTAATTAGGTTTGTATCTTCCTTCTTTTGCTTCTCTTAGTGGTTTTAAAAAGATTTAAAAAAATCCTAATTTAAAGCACATTTTCCCTAGTTTGAGTGTTTTGCTTAATTCCTTCTTCCTTCTCTCCCCCCTCCCCCACACTTTCTCCAGTCAGTTGGATAAAGTCTTGCCTCCTCTAACTTCTTATATTTGTTAGGTTTATTTTTTTCTGTGCCTTTCTTCTGAATTAAGATTTTTTTTGTTAGTCCTTTTCTGTAAAGAAGGTACTTTGTTTCTTCAGTTATTTTCAACTTTAATGTTAAAATAAACTTTAATGAAACCCTATTCCTACTAGTTCTATTCCCCTCAACCTCAAGTCCCATTTCCCATTTGTTACTTCCTTCCCTGCTTTTGCTTAACTTGTTAGTTTTTTTCTGTCTTTTTCTAATAAGCATTTATTTTCCTCATTATCTTGATTATTTCTCTTCCCTTTCTATCATAGACTTGTTTTTTTATTCATGGCCCTTATGAATATGTACTCCTTCTTTAGTTTGTATTCCACATTAAATTAAAGCTTATAAGGTACCTATTTTGAGTTTCCTCTTCTAACATTTCTATTACCATCTAGATCTTGCCCCTTTTCTTGTTTTTTGTTGTTGTTGTTGTTTTTAGGCAATTGGGGTCAAGTGACTTGCCTAGAGTCACACAGCTAGTAAGTGTCAAGTGTTTGGTTTGAGGCCGTATTTGAACTCAGGTCCTCCTGACTTCAGGGCCGGTGCTCTATCCACTGCGCCACCTAGCTGTCCCTTCCTTGTTTTTTTCTTAACGCTTCATTTTTAAAGCTGTCAATTCTAGGATGGGATAAAGAGGATTGAAGCATTGCTGCACGGTAGAAATTTTCCCGTATCCTTGATGTGCAGTTCATTATTAAACCCTGCCCTTTTCATAATCATTTTTTTCCTCATTTGCTGAGAGATTTCTTTGGTCAGTGTCCTTTTACCGCTTTCTGGATATCAGTTGCTTCCAAGAACTCTTGATTTCTCTTCTCCTGAGGCAAGATGCTGTCAATGGAGACTGATCACTCACTCAGCAAAGCCCTGTAAATTATATCCATTAAAGGGTCTCTCTGCTTCATTCTAGAATATTTCTCTCCACTTTTAGGAGCATTCTTCAATGGGACCCCTTTCCACCACAGAATTGAGGTTTTTCCCCCTTCCTTTTTTCAGTCTCTCCTTTTGCCATTCTCTTGTTATTTTCTTTCTTTCTTTCTCTTTTTTTTTTTTTTTTTTACCATTGACTTCCTCTGTCATCTTCATCCTTTCTCTCCTTTGCCCTCCCAGTTTAGCTTCACAAAAACAAAATTCATCTGTTGGGAGGTTTTCGTCCATGATGGTCTAGGCTCCATCATCAGATCTTCTGTTTAAGTTCTGCTTTCACTCTTATTGTCTCTTCCTATACGTATACTTTTAAAAAATAAATCTATTAAGGTTGTTGCTACTGATTTTAACTCACTCCTGTCTATTCCTTTCCTGTCTATTTCTTGTCTGTTCTATTCCTTTCTATTGTTAATTCTGTTACCCACTTTTTTTCTGGGGTAATTCAGTTCTTTGTACCTTCCTTGCTTGCTGTATTGTTTACCTTATGTTTCTTTAGTCTGGTGCTTTTTTCAAAGCAAATATTCTGAGACATTTAGTTTTCTTTGTAGATGTAGGAATGCTTCAAATGCCTTTCTTTTTTTGAACATCTATTTTTTTTCTTTGATGATTAGGCTCCATTTTTCAGTGTGTGCCATCGGGAGCTGAATCTTGACCTCCTTTGCTCTTCATAACACATTATTCCATTTCCTCCTGCAGTTTCTGGTTGATGCAGAATAGTTTTGTGTTGTTTAAGTTTCTTGTCCTTTACGTAGAAAGGATTTCCTGATTGCTTCTAGAATTTTTGCTTGCTGTTGGATTATTAAACTCAGCCACTCTTTGTCTTTGAGTTTATAGCAGAGGGTTTTTTCCTCAAGACAGTCTGTGGATCCTTTTGTTTAGCACTTTAGTTTTCTGTGTTGAGAAGTAATATAGCAGTTTTCTTGTGTTGCTTAGAGGTTTGATTTCTTGTGTTTTTGTGGGAGATTTATAATCTTCAAATTGTTTTTGCATCCTTTATGTTTTTGAGATCAACGTATTTTGCTTATATAAAGACTGTGTTTTCTTTAAATGTTACTGCCTTTCAGTTTTCTTCCATATAGTCTTTCACTTCTGTTTTGCATCCCTAGTCAGTTGTTTTCTTTGGTGGGGATTGCCATCATGGATTCAAATTCTAGTCTACCAATTATTTCTGCTGTCATGATTCTTAATTTTCTCTCGAACCATTTGGGAACATCCTGCTGTCACTGTTTGTTTTCTTGGGAATCCACAGAGACCTCTGCCTCATCCAGTGTTCATTCATTTTCCTTTATCTTGCAATATTTATTCAAAGATGTTTGGATTTGTTTAGCTAATCTGGAGGTCATATTTTCTTCTGTAATTGATCTTTTCCTCTTTTGATTTATTTGTTTATACTTAAAGTTTTTCACTGAGTTTTCTTTCTCTTGAGATCTTTTGTAATTTCAAATTTTTTGATTGCTTCCCCCTCCCCCCAATCCCTCACTTTCTGACTCTTTCCTCTTTGATGGTGATTACTCTCAAGGCTGAACCTTAAAAGCTGTCTCAGCCTCCTTTTATACTCCTTGGTTTCTGATGGGGGGGGGGGGGGGAAGTGGGCAGACTGGGTCCTGGCTCGATGAAGGTCCACTTTTCTGATCCCCCAGTTCTCAGGCGGAGCACTACTATACCTTTGCTTGGGTTCCATCACCCCAGGCAGAGTGTGCTTTCCGTATTCCTGTACCTTTATCTCTACTGCCTAGTGTGGGGTGGGGGGGAGGATCAAAATTGAATTGAGTTGCAAGCCTTCTCTGTTCATTGGGATGTTATCTCCTAAGAAGTTCCTGGGTCTTAAACTGTGGAAAAGCCGTAATTGCTTTATCTTTTGTGTACAGTTCTTCTTTGGAGAAGTTTGCAAGGTCATAAGACCTGATGAAAATGCCTAGTCTTCCATATTTTTGGTTACATGACATGGAAGACATTTCTTTTTCTAGCAAGTTTTCTTTGTTGTCTTCATTAATTTTCTTCTCTTCCAGGCTGTTGTGAGATTTTATACTATTTCATTTGTTGCTTTTTAAATCTTTCTGTGGGTTAGTCCTGAGGTACTGAGTTTGCGTTCTGGCTTCTAACCAATCGTTGTTACAACTTTTATCAGTTTTTTCCCCTTATCCTATTCCCCCACCTCCCTTTTCTGTGTCTTTTCAGAAGTATCAGTTTTCTGAGGGGAGTAATGCTGGAATGGAGGAGCTAGGTAGCACAATGGATAGAGTGCTGGGCCTAGAGTCAGAAAGACTCATCTCTCTGATTTCAAATCTGGCCCTAGCCACTTATTAACTATGTGACCTTGGGCAAGTCACTTTACCCCCTTTGCCTCAATTTCCTCATCTGTAAAATGAGCTTGAGAAGGAAATGGCAAACCATTCTAATATCCTTGACAAAGAAAGCCCGAAATGGTGTCAAAAAGAATTGGATGTGACTGAAACAACTGAATAACAACAGTGCTGGAATATTAGAAGAAAAGAGGGAAGAAAAGAATGAAAGGAAAGAAAGGTGGAAGACAACATTTATTAAGTGTCCATTATGAACCGCACTGTGCTAAGTGCTTTACAGATAATCTCATTTGATCTTCACAATAGCCCTGAGACATAGGTGCTATTAATATCCCCATTTTGCATTTGAGGAAACTGAGACAAACTGTTGTTTACTGTCTTGTCTGAGGGTCACAGCTTGTGTCTGAGAATGATTTGAACTTAGGTCTTTATGATTTCAGGCCCAGTGCTTTACACAGTGCCACTTAGCAGTGTCATGTGTTAGAAATCACCCAGTGTTTAAATCATCCTGCCCAGTTCTCCCTTTCCTGTGATGTCTCTTTGCAATGTCTGTGCCTTCTTATCTCTGGGTGCCTTCTTATTTCTGGGTCCCTTTCTCTCCCCTACTCCTTAGAGGCGTTACCTTTTCCTCTGCTAGTGGGAAACATTTTCTCACAGTTTTTATTTATCACCTCTCCCTTAGAAAGGTCAGTAGCATGCTTCATCATTGATCCTCTAGAATGATAGTTAGTCACTGCATTGAACAGTTTTTTTTAAGTCTTTCAGATTTGCTTTTCTTTGTGATATAGTAATTGTTTAAATTGTTCTTGGTTTTGCTCGCTTCGTTTTGTATTAGTTCATACAATTAAGTCTTCCCAATGTTCTCTGACTGTTCTTTTCTGTATTGTGGTCCAACAATAGTTCATTACTTTCATATGCCCTTATTTGTGCAGCCATTTTCCAGTTGATGGGTACTGTGTTAATTTCCAGTTCCTGGGTACAATAACATGTGCTGCTGTGAAGATCTTTGGTACACAATGAGTTCTTTCCTTTTTTTTTTTTTTTTTTTTTTATTTCCTCTGTTTGAGCTACATACCTAAATAGTAATAGTTTCTGGGTCTGAGGATGTTCAAAGTTTAGTGACTGTTGGGGGTAAAGTTCTAAATTACTTTACAGAGTAGCTGTACTAGTTTAATAGCTTTATTAGCATTGCATTAGTATGTATATTATTCCAAATCTCCTCCCAACAATTACTTCCCTTTTTTCTTAACTGTACCATTCTGATGGATGTGAAGAAGCTCAGTGTTTTAGTTTGCATTTTTCTTATTATTAAATGTTTTGAGCATTTTTTTCCTGTGATTGTTGATAGCTTATATTCCTTCCTTTGAAAACTGCCTGTTCATATACTTTCATCATTTGCCTCTTGGAGGAACTGCTCTTGTTCTTATTTATTTGAATCAATTCCCTAAACATATTAGATAGCAAACCAGAGATTTTTATCAGAGAAAGTTGATGCATTTTCCCCCCAGTTGACTGTTCTTTGGTTTTGACTTGCATTGATTTGCTTTCTGTAAAAGCTTTTCTATTTTATGTAATTTCTAATTTTAGAATTGAAAACTGCCTGTTTTATCTCCTATGATCCTCTCTATCCTTTGTCTGGTCAAGAAGTCTTCCTGTTTCCATAGATAGGAAAATTGTCTGCTTTCATTCTTTTCTAATTTATTTGTCATCTTTTTTATTTGGATCATATATCTGTTTAGAATTTATTATGGTGCATGGTAACAGATGTTGGTTTAAACCTAATTTTTGTTTTATGGTTTTCCAGTTTTACCAGCCATTAAAAAAATTGAGTCCTCATACCAGTAGTTGGAGTCTTTGGATTTATCATACACTATGCTGTTTGTTTGCTTCTGGACTTGGTGGTCCGAATCTGTCGCATTGAACAACAACCAGTACATGGTTTTAATGATTACTTATTCATATTATTGAATCTTCTTTGATGCCTTTAACCAAAATGTAGTTTTCTTGGTTATCTCTTTTAACTGTGTCTGTTTTTCCTATTGCCATATAATTATATTTTATTGCAGCCTTTCATTTTGATTTTGTGTAAATATTTGTTTCAAGTATGTTTTCTTAATAAAAATATTTTTCAGTTGTTTTGTAATCCATCATCTTCTTTTAAAAGACGAGGTAATAGAATCAACTCATCTATAAAACAGAAGATGATGAAAGAGAAGGAATGTGTTCAATACAAATTACCTCTAATTGAAATTTCCTTTCTTTTATTCAGACTAGCTTCACTGGTTCTTATATTGCTTTCTTTCCCATTTAATCTTTTTTTTTTTTAACATCCAGCCTCTGCAATTGAAATTTGTTTTGCTTCACATGATTGTGTGTGTGTGTGTGTATACACATGTTTTTTTAACTGTCCTTTGTCTGGTTCAGGTAATAGTGAAGTTCAATTGATGCATTCTTCCCCTTTCCTTCCTCATCTGTATACTCTTCATGAGCAACCAAATGATGACTTCAGTTCCACTGTCTTCTTTCTCGTTTCTTTTCTCAGTGTTTCCTTTTCCCCTTTCATTTCCTCTCAAGACCATCGACACTGAGTTGCTCTTAATTCTTTTTTCCCTAATGAACATTAGGGTGGTAGAAGTTAAGCTCTTTATATCTCTAGTGACTGGTATAGTACCTTACAGTAGGTGCTTAACAAATGTTTGTTGATTATGATAAATACTTTATATTTAAAATTGACATTAGATGCAAAAATGACTGAAAGAAGGGGGAGGGGGAAGTGCCCCAGTGATTGTTTACAGTCTGTTTGAAAGCAAAAAATAGGACTTGATTGAGATAGAAAAATTTGACCACTGTTCAAATTGATGCTTTAAGAATTTTGGTTGTGAACCAGTAACATGGCAAAAATGGAACAATGGAAAATTTTGTGGCAAAAGGATTGGTTAATGTATTTTTGAAGGCAAATATGTCCCATATAACTTAGAAGCAGGATGAAGCTACTTGTTATAGGTGGGAGAACATCTCAAAACTGACTTTTTTAAGGTAGCAAAGTGACCAACAATTTGACCTATAATCCTCTGCTTTCTACAGGGAAATTTGCAATGAGAAAAAGGCAGCAAAACAGACATCCTTGGATCAGTTTCTCATGTCATCAAGTAGTTATAATTCTTCTCATAGAAGTCCTGCTGTATTTCATGACCTTGATGAAGGTGTTCCTTTACCTACTAATTTGTTGCAGTAAAAATAAAGCAAGGATTATGAAGAAGTAAGATAAGAACATGATACTATGTCATTAAGTACCGTTTTATGTGACTGGTTACTTGTTTTGCCCTATGTAATCATTTTATATATACCCATTAAAATTATTTACATTTAGAAAGTTTACATTGTTCAGGCATATTGCTTATTGCTTTTTAAATTTTGTATTGTAATCTTATCTACCAATAAAACAAATAATTTAATAAAATGCAAAATGAACAATAAAATCTTTCATTTAATAAAAGAGAGCCAAATATGTTAAATAAGCAGTCAGCAAGGAAAAATGTTGGTGCCTCAGTGTACCTCTTTTCCAAGTCTGTTTGAAGTGCCACCTCTGGCTTTCTGGTTATATGTACTCAATAGTATATGGTTCTCATTGTTTATTTCATTTCACAATATTTCATAATAGGTCTTTCCATACTTTTTTAGATTCATATTTATCATTTTTATGGTAGCATATCACAAATATACCATAATTAAGCAAATTTTTTGATTTATAGGGTTTTTGTTATTAAAAAATAAAATAGCTTAAAATATTTTTATAGAAGTATTCTTTTCTCTTATTAAATGATATTTTAGGGACTATATTCCTTAGAGTCACTGGGTCAAAAAGTATGATCAGTTTTGTGACTCTCATTAATATATATTGCTCTTAAATGTTTTCATTGGTTTCCAACCCCATTGTAAAAATATTAGATTGTCTTTCCCAACTACATCTAATTGTGTCTATTAGGGTCTGTGTGGGGAAGACACCTTAGTGGGTTTAAGATGGTATCTTGTTTATTTTGACTTATATTTTTGATTACCAGGACATATGAGCATTTTTTCATGTAATTATTAATAGTGACCATTTTGTCCTTGGCAGTTTAAAAACAAAACAAAACAACAACCCTAAGAATTTGGATGCTGTGTAATTTTAATGACCAAGCTTGATCATTAAAGGAGGACTTGAAAATGCACACGCTGCCTTCCTTCATCATAATATGATAGGGGTACCAAGTGTGAAATATTATATGTATTTCAGGAATCATCATGTATTTTTGGTTTTACTGAACTACTGTTTTTCTCTTTTTATTCTTTGTTAAAATGAATAGCTTGCTGGTTAAGGGAAGGAGGAGAGTTATAGTTGTGAAAGGAGATAATGTAAAAACAAAATATCAATAAAGTTGAGTAAGAACATTGTAGAGTAGAGTCTAAAGAAATGATCTCAGAGCCAGATAAACCTAGGTTCAAGTCCTGTGATACATGTTGGCTGTGTGACTCTGGGCAAGTCACTTAACTTTTTATGCTCTAGGCTCTCTAGAATACTGTGAGTTAAAGAGGTATGAACCTGCAATGGGGGAGAAGGGAGTTCTTTACAGGGAATTCCCTATACCAAGGAAAGCATAGGGTGTAGTCCCAAGCCTTATCAAGCCTTATCAGTAAAAATAAGACTTCAGAGAAAATGATCCTTTAATGTAATTTTCTAACATTGATTCATTGGGAAATAGGTATTTTGGATGTCTGACCCTTATCTGATAATATTTACTAGATTATTTTCCCCCCTTGAGAGGCAACTTGGCTCACTGGATAGAGGGCCATCTGCTGGAGTTTTTGTTTGGTGTTTGTTTTTTTTTTTAATCCAGAATTTCTAGGTTCTAGTCCTGTTGTTTGACTCTTAATACTTATGTGATGTGCAGTTTAGCCTCTCTGAGCCACCCTCTCCCTCTAGGCAATCTTTAAGACTTTAAGTTGCTGAGAGGTGCTTATTTGTCTCCCTCCTCTCCATATACATACACATGGTAATTTTTCCCCTAAGTTGTTCCTTTTCTAAAAATTTTAGGTAAATCACTTTCTTTTGTACACAATCTTTAATTTTGTATAATCAGATCCATTGTTTTTTTTCCTGCAGTAATGTCTTCCATTTGTTTGAGAAAAATATTCCTTCTCTGCATAATTGAGGCACATTTTTCTTTTTTTATGAATTAGTTGGGTTTTTTTTTTTTTATGTGTAGACCACTGAAGGAATTTATTGTGATGGGATCCCAATGTACTTTTCACCACACAGTTAATGTGAGAAGGATCTGTGATACAAAATGATGAGACCTTCTGCTTAGCATGTTCTAGTCAATGTGTGTCATTTAAAATAAGCGAGGAATTAGCCTGGGGTATGTAGAGGATACGTGACTTGGCCAGAGTCTGTCTCCTTTAAACTAGGATTTGAACCCAGTCTTCGTGATGATTCCAAGCCAAGCACTCTTTCACCAGATTCCCTCTAAACATAAGCTATGCTCTTGATTTTTGGAGATGTTGAGGAGAGGTTGAGTCTTCTTCTAGTTTACCCAGGCTGGAAGTGAAGGGGCTACTCAGAGGTCAATTTCTGTACTCCTGGAAATTTACCTGCTGCACTTCCAGTCTGTCAGCTTTGTGGTATTCTTCCTCCCCACTCCCCACCCCCAATTTGTGCTGAAATTAGTGCTTATACTAGATTAGTTTAGTAGCCCTACTAAACTCAGGACCCCCCAGCTCAAGCAGTCCACACCTCGGCCTTCTAGGCAGAAAGGATTTTAAGTGTATGCTACTGGCTACAATAATTCATAACCATTTGTATGAAAAGTTGGGCATCAGACCTCCTATATATTTGATTCAATAGTTTCCACCTCTTACCACCTAGGGAAATACTCTGCTATAAATGCAGGTCTCTTTACATAGTTGAATCTTTAGAGTGGCAAGGTATATGTAAATTAAGCAAGTTCTTGAGAGTTTCCTAAGTGTTACTTTTTGAGGACCTTTTACTAAGCTTCAAGGTTGTAGAATGATTATTGTAGCCTTTATTTAAGAAAGGAGTAACTGGAAATTATAAAACCTATGAACTTTCCTTTGGAATGTAAAGGCAGTTTCCAATTTACATTACCCCAGTTTAGATATGTTCCTTTAATATGTATTTGGGAATAGCTGCCCTAGGTGGTTTACTTGCTGTGGGAACTCCCCTTCCTTGTTCCAATGAAATGAGCTTTTCCTCCTTCTTTCTTTACTTTTCCAGCAAAAGGGCTGCTGCCGGAGACTGTACTTCTGTTCCATTTCTGTTTCTGATCCAGATTAGGATCTTAGTAGAATTTATTTGAGGAGAGGAAGAATTTAAAAAAAGAAAACCCAAGTTTTTGAAAAAGAACCTTTGGCTTCTGTTATAAGCCTTTAGTCTTATTTCTGTCTCATCTTGAGCCCCGTTCTGTTCTTCACCTCTATCCCTGATGAAAGTACAGTACTACAGTATTGTGTGATGAAAGTATTACTTCCACAGTAGTCTGGTATTTCCTCTGAAATATAGATGGATTTTATTTTAATTCTTTGTGTACCCAGGTACACCTACTAGTGACAGGTATTTGTGATTGTCTTCACCTCAATGTGTCTTAAGTGTGAGGGAAGAACATGAAGGGGGAGTGGAAAGCTCTTTTTACTTTTCTTTAGAAGTTCTCTTTTCTTCCTCCTGCACACAATTACTTTATCTCAGCCCCTTGGATTTCCTGTTTAGGAGATCCTGTTTAGCCCCTCAGTAGCTTCCCTGACTTGTTGCGCCCCAGACCACAGTGTATTTCCCACCACTAACTTGAAACTTGGATAGTAGCTTCATTCTGTAGGAGTTCTAGGACAGTTTGTGCCATATCAAGTTAAAAATGAACATGCTTTCCCATAGAAAGTTTGCTTCTATTGTAGTGGGTAATACAGAACTGTATTTTGGGTACATTATGGTTTATATTGATTTTTGTAAACTGGATTGGCAACTATTTATAAAATTGTTTCTTTGGGGAAAAAGTTTTCAATTTATAATGCTTTTTTATTGGGGGGGGGAAGATTCAAACTATTAACCTGTAAATGAATATTCAAACTAACCTATAAATGAACATTCATCAAAACAGACTTCTTTTGTTGAGGCAGGGCAAAGGTCAAGCAAAGACACATTTATTAAGTGACTATTAGGTGCCAGGCTCTGTGCTAAGAGCTGGAGATTTAAAGAAAGGCAAAAATAACACTAAGATGGGTGACATAACATTAATTTGTCAGAAAGTAAGTGTGGTGTGGAGGAAAGAGCACTTTCAGAGGACCTGGGCTCAAATCTCGCTGCTTTAAAAAAAAATTTTGAAGGAAATGCTGAAATTTAGTTAGAAGTTACTGAAAATAAATATGTAATTCTCCCCACTTCTGTCAAAGTTTGTGAAATTTTTCCATGGACCAGGGTTAGATAACAAGGCTGAAGCAGACTAGAATTCTGCTAAGAAAATGGGTTGTTAATTTATTATCTAGATTCTAGAAGGATTTAATATAGATTGGGGCAGGTTTAAAGACAATAATCCAGTCTCAAATGGTCCCAAGGTATTTGATTGAGAGGGGATCATCCTTTGTTCAGGGGACTGAGGAAAACATGGGTTGGCTTGAGTTTGGGTCTGTGCTTATTGGATTTCTTTTTCTTTTCTTTCTTTTTTTTTTTTTTTTTTGGTGAGGCAATCAGGGTTAAATGACTTGCCCAGAGTCACACAGCTAGTAAGTTTCAAGTGTCTGAGGCCAGATTTGAACCCAGGTCCTACAAATTCCAAGGACAGAGCTCTATCTACTGCACTACCCAGCTACTTGATTATTGGATTTCTAAGTAGACTAAATTGATCTACAAATTCTGGCCAAGGTGAAAGAATTGTTTGAACTGAAAGTTGCTACTGTTACCTTGAGAGTAGAATTCTTCATGTAGGTGTAGAACTAGATCCTGTAAGTTGAGTTTTGTGTCCATATCATTGTTAGGTTTTCAGAGGATATTTTAAATATAAATTGCTTTGGGATGAAAGGTATAAAGTCTATTCAGGAAGAAAAAAAAACTGTACATAGACAAATGAAATAATGATAATTATGGAAATGAAATTAATAAACTTTAATATACCTAAATTAGTGGATCTGTTTTCATCCATGCAGGCATTCCCACAAATAATACAGATTGTAACCCTTCTGTACCTTCTCATCCTATGTGATTCTTGTACAAACTTTCTGTAGAATGTCTCTACCAGTACAGCATTTGGACTGTCCATCTATTATCCCTTGATCTCATTATACAATTGGCCTTACTACCTTTTCTGGTCAGGCATTTCCTCAGTGATATCTGCATATAAATCATCGTTAATATGTTGCAGCCTACTTATAACTAGACTGTGGCTCTTTGTCACCCTTTGGGTCACTTGAAGTTCTGAGTCTTTGGAGGTTGTGTTGTTCCATTTTAAGCACACATGCACATGTTAATTGTTGTTTGTTAGATTGATTGATTTTTAATTCAAGAAGCATTTGGGATCCCTGTGTTGCTATATTATTTCCTAAATGCATGCCAACTATTCCCTGGCAGTTATGGGCCCAGTATAGATGTACTGTTCTATTGATTTGGTGAATTGTTCATCCAAGCCATATGTCATACCTTTATCCATTTTTTTTTTAATATGTGGATCGTTGTCATTTTCTTTTGACTAGTCATTTATTTCATTAAACAAGTCTCATATAATAATGAAAGCTCCTAGAGTAATAAAGTGGTATTTTAATAATAGTTACTGTGGTAACAAAATTAAATTTTAGTAATAATTCAAAGTACTAAGTGGGTCTAAAAAAAAGAAAAAAGGGTAAGCTGAAGTGGTAAGAAAAAATGATAAGAAAAGGTTTGGTGGAGAAAGTTGGACTTGACCAAGATCTTGATTTGGATTAGACGTGAAAAAGAGGATAGATTTTCCTGTTTGGGGAAAGAGCATAGGGCCCATAAATTTTCTGGGTTTCCCCACTTAGTCCTAGACATAATTCCAAATTTTTTTGTAGTATAGAGCTAGTCATTTCGTCCTTGGGCCACATCGTACCATTATTATCCTTTAGTATGCTCCAGATGAACTAGATTTCTTAGTTTTTGATAACTTGTTCAGTTTCCATGCCTTCACTCATGTTAATTCCTTCAACCTAGAGACTCATCCTCCAAAGCCTGAATCAAATGCTCCTGAAGCTTTGCAGCTAGCAGTAAAACCCACCCCCACCATCCTGCCCCCTTTCTTTTTCCTTTGCTTCCTGGCCTTGTTTGTATACATGTATTATCTCCACAATTAGACAAAGATAATAAACTTCTTTCTACATTATAAGTATTCTATAAATAAATGTTACATTGAATGTTGTCTCTTGGGGGCACAGTGAGGGGATCTAATCTGCTTGGAGATGAGGTAGTAAATTGTCCGGTGTTCACAGTTATCCCTTTTCTTCATGGGTTTACAAGTTCATGTAACCTAGTTCCTTTGGGGATAGATCAGATTAGTTGCAGAATCCAGCTATTTTAATTCAAGTATTGCAAAATTTCGCTAAGAAAAAGTAGTATTTTTTTTCCCCAAGAGGGATATTTAATGAAAAATGACAAAAGAAACAAAAAAATTGCCATGGACAAGTATAGAAGCATATGCATTTTCAGAGATTACTTGTCCAGATGTAGAAGCTAGCCATAGATGACAATGTGAGAGCAGCTTGATGAAGTCAGTATTTTAGGAAGTGATCTGGATTGGAAGAGGTAGTAGTAAGAGTTGAGAATCTGGATATTTGGGTTAGTCTTTAAATTTTTTTTTCTGCAGGTGGATAGCATTTTTTTTTTTAAATAATGACTCCTTTGGAATTGTTGTGGATCATTGTAGTGATCAGAGTTGCTAGGTCTTTCACAGTTGATTTTCATTTACAATATTGCTATTATTGGGTACAGTGTTCTGGTTCTGCTCACTTCACTTTTTGTGATTTCATATAAACCTTCCCAGGTTTTTCTGAAATCATCTCCTTCATCGTTTCTTAAAGTGCAAAAGCATTCTATCACATTCATATGCAATAACTTGTTCAGCCATTCCTCATTTGATGGGCATCCCCTCAGTTTGAATTCTTTGCTGCTACAAAAAGAGCTGCTATAAATATTTTTGTACAAATGGGTCCTTTTCCTTTTCCTTTAATCTCTTTGGGGTAGAGACCTACTTATGGTGTTGCTGGCTCACAGTTGTATAGTCCTTTGGGCATAGTTCCAGATTGTTCTCCAGGATGGTTGGGCTGATTCATACCTCCACCAATAATGCATTAGTATACCTATATTTTCTACAACCCCTCCAGCATTTGTCATTTTTCTTTTCAGTCATTTTGGCCAATTTGATAGGTATGAAAAGGTATCTCAGGGTTGTTTTAATTTGTAATTATTAATGATTTAGAGCATTTTTATATGACTGATAGCTTTGATTTCTTCTTTTGAAAACTGCCTGCTCATATCCTTTGACAATTTATCAATTGAGGAATGGTTGTTATTATTATTTTTTTTTTTTTTGGTGAGACAATCGGGGTTAAGTGACTTGCCTAGGGTCACATAGCTAGTAAGTATTATGTGTTTGAGGCTGGATTTGAACCCAGGCCCTCCCAACTCCAGGACCAGTATTCTAGCCACTGTGCCACCTAGCTGCCTCAATGGTTATTATTTTTATAGATTTGATTTAGTTCCCTATGTATTTGAGAAATGAGACCTTTATAAAAAAAAAAAAACCAAAAAACTTAATGTAAAATTCCCTGCTTTCCTGCTTTTCTTCTTATTTTGGCTCTATTGGTTTTGTTTGTGCAATATCTTTTTATTTAAGTATAATAAAAGTTATCCATTTTAGCTCCCATGACCTTTTCTTTTTCTTGTTTGACCATGAACTATACCCCTATCCACAGTCAGAGGTTAAGTGACTTGCCCAGGGTCACACAGCTATTCAGTGTCACTCTGAATCAATTCATATAAGTCTCTGAATTCTTCATATCCATCTCTACCTATGGCACAGTAATGTTCCATTACATTTCACGTACCACAACTTGTTTTGTCATTCCCTAATTGATGTCCTTTGTTTTTGCTGTGACGGTCTCAGGCTGTCTCTTGAAAGGGTCCTCTCCTTCTGCAGACTGAGTTCCTATTGACCTGCAGGCTGATGGTAACACTACTATTGGTGACACTCAGGCCATACCAGGCAGCTGGGAACTGAGTATCTTTGCCTCCATGCTAGAAGTGGATGTAACAGACTCTTGGGTAATTGGAGAGTGTATAGGAGACCTTTTTTCATTCGCCACCTCTCCATTGCTTGATGTACACAGCAGCTGGTGTAAACTCATCTAAGACCTCACGGTTATCTGCTTTTTTTTTTTTTTCCTCATGGTTATCTGACAACAGTTTCACACAGATATGGTAGGTGCAGCCACAGTCATTTCTGGCAGCAAACCAGTTCTTGATCGTAATATCTGGCCTCACTGTGTCCGTCACTTCCTTCCAATACCCCTTGGCTTTCAGGTCTACCAGCTGAGACATGAGGCAGATACTGAGGAGACATGAGAAGCTTTTCATTCCCAGGTCTGCTCAGTAATGGGCTGTGCCTTTCCCCATTGGGAAAGACATAATTTCTGGATAATTAATCATGCCAGCAGATAATTAATAAAAGGGGTCAGTGGAACTCTTGAATGCCAAAGACCACTCTTTAATCTTGTGTAAGAATAATTTTCCCCGGAAGCAGAGTCAAGATAGCTGTGTGAGAGGAAACATTACAGTCTAGATTCCCACTCCCTCTTCCACCGCAATCTAGAAAATTTATCTAATTGAATTCTGATTGGGAAAGCCCCTCAAAAAAGTCAGTGAATCATTTTTCCAGCTAAGGCAACTTAAGGAGACAAAAGATCCGTAGGCAGTGAGAAAGGGATCTGGTTGGCATACCTAGCAGCCATGGAGTATTCCATCACTGAGAGACTGAAAGAGAGTGGAGACTGGGGCAGAAATAGATACCAGGGGATCCCTGAACTAGCTCTTTGGCAGCTTGTCATCCACTACTCAGTTCCAGTCACGGATACAGACAGGGCAGAGAATAGCAGTGTACTGGGCAAGGAGCAAGTTTCAGAAATGTAGTTGTGGGTCTCTGATCTCAGGAGCAGAGAAGCAACTTAGTTTCAGCCTTCAGCTCAGCATGTAACCTTGTAATGGAATAACTAGAGCAGGAGTCCCAGATCAAAGCGGAGCTAACAGTTCAGTTTATTCCGAACTTGCAGAACCTCCCAGCAGACTAATAGTGACCCGTTCCAGCAGCAACCATCTGAACTCTCAACCAGGGACAAGTCAGCAGACCCAAACCTGGATCAGGAACTTGTGGAACTCTGACAATACCCTAGATCACACTACTTTGTGAGTACAGAAAGCTTGTAGGCCTCTAGCCTCATCTATGATAGCAAACCAGAATATAAGAGGACAGACACTTGGGCCAAACAGCTTTCCCCAGAAATGTGCAGAGCCCAGCACTAACATAAAGTCCAAAGTTAGGAAGTAGGCTGGTAGAATGAGCAAACAAAAAAAGAATCTCACCATGAAGAGCTATTGTGGTGATAGGAAAGCTCAAGAAACAAACACAGAAGAGAATGACTCAAAAACATCTACAAGCAAAGTCTCAGAGTGATGCAGCTTGGACACAAGTCTTAACAAGAACTTAAAAAACAAATTATAAATCAAATGTGAATGGCAGAGGAAAGAATAATTCCCCTCTCCTTTTTTGTGATCTGGTATTGATTATAATAGTGAATGTTTTTAAAAAGAATGAGTTGTTTGACTAATCTATTCTTCTTTCTTGACCTTGTGAACTTGGTTGATAAAACAAAAGTATCATCTGCATTAATGGATTGTTTTTATTCTACCTTCCTTTTTACTTCCAGGATCAAATATAAGTTTTCCTGTTTGGCATTAAGGACCTTTACAGCCTGGCTTCAGTCTACTTTTCCAATCATCTTATATAGTATTCTCCTTCACTCATGCCTGTTTAGATGGGTTCAGCCCTTAGCACATAGTAGGCACTTAATAAGTGCTTGTTGATTTGGATTATGGGACTGTTGTGTATTCCCCCATCTATAGCTTCCTGTCATTTAAATGGCTAGGAGCAGTGGCTGGAGACTTGTGATAATTACTTCAAAACCCAGTCTTTTAAAAAGGCTTGGGGTGGGGGGGGGGGGGGGTGGAGGGCTAAGTGGGGGAGATAAAATAATTTCACCTATAGGTTGAGGGATATCTGGTTTATTCATGAACTGAGATTATTTAGCTTGGAAAAGAGAAAGCTGAAGTATGACTGAAGCCACAGAATATTTAGAATTGTAAGTGTCGTCATAGGCCATTTAGTTATGGTTTAATTAGAACAGAGACAAATGAAACTGGAATCTCCTTTGTTCCAGATGCTGTTACTATTAATGCAGCCTAAGGTTGCACAAACTGTTGTTTAGCTGTACTTAGCCTGTCTCAAATTTGTGGAGACTTTTTGAACCTAAGGGTAAGACTTTATATTTATCCCTAACATATATCATAGTGAATTCAGCTCATCTTTCTGTAGTGTCATTTTTTTTTTTTTTTTTTTTTGGTATTCTGAGTCTGTCAATCAGCTTGTTAGTTATCTTCCCCACTTACTGTTACCTACAAATTTGATAAACATGCCATCTATGTTTTCATCCAAGTCATTGCTAAAAACATTGAGCAATACAGGTCCATAGAGAGACGGTAACCTGGTTCTTTGTGATCACTTCTTTCTTTTCAAGATGTTCACAAACCATCCTGTTGTAGAATTTTGCCAAGAATTGAAGGTAGGCTACTGGCCTATATTTTACACATTCAGATTTCTTCTCTTTTCTGAAATTTGGAGCAATTTTGCCTTTGTTTCATTCTATGGCAACTCCCCATTCTCCATAAATTTATCAGATTGACAATTGCTTAGTAATTAATTTGCCAGTTCTTTTATTACCCAAGGATTTAGACAACTGATTGCAATGTAGGAAACTCATATAGTAGCTAATAAACGTAGTCATAAAAAGTCTTTGTACCCTCTGAATGAACCTTTTAAGTTTTCCTTTTACTTCTAATCTCTTCATGCACATTCTGTTCTCCCACAATTCTAAGCATTTGTTGCGTCTTCTGAACCACTCGGTTTAGAAGTCAGTCATTTCACTCAGTTTCTGTTCCTTCTGCTCAGCCTCTTTTGGACCTTCATGAAGGTACCCAGAATCATAAAAATCACAGTAAAGTGACTGGAGTAAAAATTCCAAGTGTTCAAACTTAAAAATGGGAGGATATCTGGGGCATGCTACAAGCTACAAGTTGGGAGAACAATATTAATGTGTCTTATATGGTGAAGTAGTTAGCTAAGTTAAGCCCAAAAATCTCTCCTCTATGTTTGCTTTCTTTGGCAAATCCCATCTATGTCTTGGTTTTATTACTCTATAGGAAATATTTGCCTTTGATTTTGTAATAAGATCTTAATTCTACCATGCCAAATCTGAAGTAGTAATAATTATAGAAACACACTTCTGAATTAATACTTTTTTCCCCAGACTACAGGTAAAAAAATGCTTGACAGGTGTTTGACTACTGTACCTACCAGTTCTTGATTGGTTAGTTTTTTTTTTCCCAAGAGAGCAGTATTTGCTAGTTAGTTTTGGTACATTTAGGTACATATTACATATAGTTATGGACATTCGTCATTAGAATTAAAACAAATATAGTATGAAAACTTCTTTTTGCTGTTTCTATGATACTCTTACTAATTGAGCATGTTGCAGCCTTGCTTTCTTTAGTCCTAAATCTTTTTTTCCACATTTGTAGACTTAAGTTGAGTCTTCTGTTAAATATCCCGTATGTCTATATAATGTTTAATTTCAAAGTTTATATAATACAAACCCAACATATATTATATATATTTCCAAGAATGTCCTGTGTCACAACTATATTGATAGATTTATTTCATATTGTTTTCTGGGACGCTGAAGCATTAAAAAAAAGTATTGGTGGCATTATAGGTGTGCTGTAAAAAGGAAAGGAAATTTTCCTCCTTTTCAGCTACAAGTGCTTCCCAGAAGTTACTGCCATCCCTTTATTCAGAATACTGGAAATTCAGACTAATATTCATAGGTAGAAAAGTGCTGAAGTGAACAGAGTGCGGAACTTGGACTCAAGAGGACCTGAATTCAAATTCTGCTTGGACACGGATTAGCTTTGTGACCTTGGTCAAGCCATTTAACCTCTGCCTCACTTTCCACATCTGTAAAAATGGGATGATAATAACAGCAGCTACTTCCCAGGGTTGTTGTGAGGATAAAATGAGATAATATTTATAAAGTGCTTTGCAACTGTTAAAAGTTCTATATAAATGCTAGATTTATTAATATCATACTGCTCAAATCCTAGTCTTAACAATGCTAATGAATTGTATTTCTAAAATATAAAAATATAACAAATGTTTTTCTTTCTGCATCCTGTTATTATACTTGTCTTTAAATAAGTAAAAAGAGTGCTGTGTCTTTTAACTATATTAATATGTGCTTCTGAAATGACTTTTATCTTTAGATTCTTTATATACAATTAATCATAGTGTTCATTTAGAAAAATAGTAACAGATTTTGTGTAATATATTACTGTGCACCTGAATAACATTTTTGTCACTGCTGTTTACAAAATAATGCCACTTCTAATTTCATCTAATCATTACAAAAATCATATGAGGAATTGTATGTAGGAATCATGTGTAAGAATTATCATTATTTTATGGGTGAGGAAATTGAGGCTCAGAGAGGTTAAATTGTCTAAAGCTAAACTAAGAAGTGGCAGATTTCGGGTTTTCTTGTATTTCTAAAATCCATTTAAAAAAAAACAAACAACTGGCATGATGATTTTAACAAGCATCTGGAAATACTTGAAAAGGATTTAAAGTAGAAATATTCTCATGGCACTTGGGGCAAGTCTGAATTGGAACTTTTGACTCATATTGTAGCTCAATGAATTCTTGTACTATGGTCAATAAGAGCAAACTGTCTTACTGGGCTTTAGTGAAATTAGTTAGTTAAGGAAGTAAATACCAAGATCTTATAATTTATTTGGATTTTTTGCCTTTTCTAGGCTCATATTAAATTTCCTATTGACTATCCATATTCACCACCTACCTTCAGATTCCTGACGAAAATGTGGCACCCTAACATTTATGAGGTAAGTGATTGGTACAACAAGTTTCTCTTTTCCTATTGTATTTTTACCTCAAAGTGGCCTTAGGTTGTGACAGTTATTGATAGCTCTTCATAGGAGCTGTCATATTAAAAAGTCAATAGCCGTTTAGTAAAAACCCAGAAATGAGGGCAATATTTTCAAAGTTCATTGACTGGTCTGTTAAGAATTTATATTTGTAAAATTTTGCCTTTCAGCATTTATTTTTCCTTTAATATATAAACATTTATGTGTTAGCAATTAAATTTTTATTTAAAAAGCCATATAAATTTATTTTCGTGCCTATCCTCTGACCTCACAGTGAAGCAAGGGTGAACCTGTAGGTATCACCTGAGATTTAGCTTTTCTGTGGAAAATTTCCTAGCCTGTTTAGAGTGGTCTTCTTTAAAGAGTTGTTGCTGAGCAATTAAAGAGCCTCTTTTGCAATAAATCCAAGATGAGGTTCTTTGGGACTGGCAATTACAGTAGGAGACAAGTGTTCATTTTGTGAGTGATATATGAAAAACTAGAAAATCCTTTTGGTCACCAGCATTTACCATTCTCCTCTAATATCCTTGAGATAGCTACTAGGTCACACAATGTGTCCTAGGCCAAATTGACAAATCAGATGCAAGGGCATTTAATTGAGTTACAGAAAAATTTTCTATCAATTATAGCTGTTCCCAAATGAAATGTGCTTCCTCAGGATATAGATTCCCCTACTGGGTTCTGCATGTTGAAGTTTGATAGTCATTTGTCGTAAATATTGAGGAAGACATTCTGATTCAAGTACATAGTGGACTAGATAGTTTTGAGCTCTCTACTAGTGCCAAGATTCTATGAGTTTATCTCCAAAATTTCTTCCAGCTCTAATTCTGCATTTTAGTCTTTTTGAAAAGTACCTCTACTACATATGCTTTGCATTATTCCTGTCCATTTTTTAATTGATACATTTTGTTTTGATACAGTATACCTTTTGACTGCCCAAATAAGGTGCTATCACAAAATACATTCTCCAAAAACATTTTAGCAATACCACCAAATTGAACGATTGCAGTAATAAAATGTCATTTTTTATTTCTGTAGTTAAAAGATAAAGATAGTTAAGAGAAAAAGGTGTGTGCTTTAACTTGAGTAATTTGGTACTGACATTGTCTATTGCATTTGTCCTGAGTTTTGTTGCCTTTCTTAAGTGAACTATAGTCATTGTGCATGTTGTTTTTTGGATCCAGCTTTGTTTTTTATTTTTATTAATTTTTTAAAATTTAACTTTTAAGTAACAGAAATCCATTTTCACCCCCTCCTAGTCTCTTCTCTCATTGGGGAAAAAAAAAGAAAAATCTCTTGTAATTCATAGTCAAGCAAAAAAAAATTTCTCATATTACCTTTTTGTCAGGCAGTTTCATCATGTCCTGCTTTCTTTGTTTATATCTTACATTTTTTAAAATTGCTGCTTTTTTTTTAATATTTTTGTCATTTTCCAATATTTCCTAACTCCATAAAACACTATCTTATAACAGAGAAGTACAATTGAGCAAAAGGACTCACTGATCACGTCTGAATATGCCTAATTCTGCACTTGTTCAAATCTCTCTTTTCACTTGCTGAGATAAATTTTATTTGTCTGGGATTGGGATTTAGTTTTTCATAGAAGTTCCTTAGTAGTCATCAGTTTTAAACTTTTTATTGATATTATATGAAGAGACTTGAGACCTAGAGAGGTTAAGTGAATCAACCAAGGTCAGGGTCAGAATTTGAACTTACGTCTTCAAACTCTAATTCCAGTGCTTTTGTTTACTTAAGCAAAGTATTTAATGAGCTCCTGGGGGAAATTTAAATAGTTAAAGGTTTATGAAGCACAGTCTTCCCTGTTTTTTGAGACAATGTTGCTTATGATCAATCTTCTGGCTTCATCCTCCATAATTTTTTTGGTAAATGAATTTCTGCTTTAAAGTCATTGTTACCCTTGGATAACACTCTTGCTGTTTGGCAAGGAAATCAAAGTGTTTATCTGTTGAGGTGGTTTCTGGACCTTTTTGTACCTTTAGACACATCTAAGAGAGCCAATTTATGTTTCTTTATTTTATCCTTTTTTCATTCTTCAGAGTTGTAGATTTTTAAAAAAAATTCTTAGTAATATTTTCCATTTCTTATATTACCATAGTATCCCATATGTCCTTTCTCTTCCCAGAGAGCCATTGCATATGACAAGCATATTTGTTTAGAGAGGGGGGAAACAGTCAACATGATTGACATATTGAAAAAACTTGAAACCATGTACATTGTGTAACAATTGTGGATCTCCCCCTTCCACAGAAGGGTAGATTGGGAGTGTCTTCCCATATCTCTTCATTCAAGTCCTGTTTGATATTTATAGTTTTATTACATTTATTTTCTATTTTTTTGTTGTCATTCTTTCCATTTACATTGTTGGTAGTTACTGTATTATTATTTCCTTGTCTTTGTTCACTTCATTCTGCATCAGTTCATATAGTTATTTTCAAACTTCTTTGTATTCGTCTCACCCTTGCTGTTCCTCAGTTGATGGACATCTATTTTGTTTCCAATTCTCATCTATCACATAAAGTGCTGATATAAATATTTTGGAGTATATTGGGACTTTTTTCTTATTGATGACTTCCTTGGGGTATAAGCCTAGTAATAAAATCTCTGATTCAAAGGGTATAGATATTTTAGTCACTTTATTTGCATAATTCTGAATTGCTTTCCAAAAAAGTTGTACCTTTTCATAACTCCACTAACAGTGTATGTTGTACTTATCTTTCATAACCCCTCCAGCATTGTTGGTATTTTTTTTTGTGTGTGGCTAATTTACAGGATGTAAGGTAAAACCTGAGAATTGTTTTGGTTTGCATTTCCCTTATTATTAGTGATTTAGAGCATTTTTTCATGTGGTTATGAATATTTTCCAGATCTTTTGAAAACTGTTCATATCTGTTGACCATTTATTTATTGGAGAATGGCTTTTAGTCATATGTATATATGTATATATAAAACAAACCCTTTACAAATTTTTTTTCTAATTTGACCATTCCCTTCTTATTCTAGATTCATTAATGTTGTCTGTGCAGAAGCTTTTCAGTTTCAAGTAATAAAAGTTTTTTTTTTTAAATATTTTCCAATTCTTCTATCTTTTGTTTGGTTAAGGATACCTTTTTTTACTCATAGCTGTAAGAGTCATATGAGCTGTTACTCTTTTTTATAATATAATCTTTAATAAGGTCATGTATCCATTTAAAACATATTGTGGAGTGTGGTATAAGGTCTAAGCCTAATTTCTGCCAGACTGCTTTCCAGTTTTTATCAAATAGGGAGTTTTTGTCCTGGATAACTTGTTTTCCACTTTATTAAACTGTATTTTTTTTTGTCAATACATTGTTCTAATAATTTCTCAGAGCTGTTATAATTGTAATTAGTGCCTTTTCATCTCTATATATCTAATCTGATGTTAATTTTGACCTTTTCTTAATTCTGAAATCACTCTCATGTTAGTTCCCAGTTATTTATTTTTGTTTGTTTGTAAATTTAATATTTTATTTTTTCCCCAATTATAAGCAAAAAAATCCAATTTTTAACATTCATTTAAAATTTTTTTGAGTTCCACATTCTTTCCCTCCCTTTTTTCTCCTTTCTTTCTCCCCGCCCCATTGAGAAGGCAAGCAATTTTATATAGGTTATACATGTGTAGTCATGCAAAACATATTTCTGTATTACTCATGTTGTGAAAGGAAACACAGAAAACAAAACCGAAGGAAAATAAAGAAAAAGTATGCTTAGATCTTCATTCAGACTCCCATGAGTTCTTTTCTGGAGATGGATAGCTTTTTTTCATCATAAGTTCTTCAGAATTGTCTTGTATCATTGTATTGCTGAGAATAACTAATTTAATATTGTTAATATATACAATGTTCTTCTGATTGTGCTCTGAAAATTTCACTTTGCAGCAGTTCATGTGTGTCTTTCTAGGTTTTTCTGAGTGTCCTGCTTGTCATTGCTTTTTAAAAATTTTAAATAATTAATTTTTTTATTTTTGATTTTCAACATTTATTTCCATAAGATGTTGAGTTTAAAATTCCCCGCCCTTTACACTCCTCCCCAAGACGATGTGCAATCTGATATAGGCTCTACTTACACATTCATATTAAACATATTTTCACATTAATCATAATCTGATATAGGCTGTACTTACACATTCATATTAGACATATTTTCACATTAATCATGATGTAAAGAAGAATTAGAACTAATGGGAGGAACCATAAGAAAGAAGAAACAAAACAACAAAAGAAAAGGAGAGCAAATAGTATGGTTCCATCTGCATTCAGATTCTGAGGTTCTTTCCCTGGATGTGGATAGCATATTCCATTGTGAGTCTTTTGGAGTTGTCTACTCTAAATCACTATTGATTAGAGAAATGCAAATCAAAATGATTCTGAGGTACTACATCACAACTATCAGATTGGATAACATGATAAAACAGGAAAATGGTAAATGTTGGAGAAGATGTGGGAAAATTCTAACACTAATGCATTGTTGGTAGAGTTGTAAACTGATCCAGCCATTCTGGAGAGTGATTTGGAACTATGCCCAAAGGGTTATAAAACTGTATACCCTTTTTACCCAGCAATACCACTTCTAGGTCTGTATCCTAAAGAGATCATAAAAATGGGAAAAGGATCCACATGTACAAAAATATTTATAGCAGCTCTTTTTTTGGTGGTAAAGAATTGGAAATTGAAGGGATATCCATCAGTCGGGGAATGGTTGAAGAAGTTGTGGTATATGAATGTAATGGAATACTATTGTACTATAAGAAATGATGAGCAGGTAGACTTAAGAAAAACCTGGAATCGTGTGAAACACATTTCCACATTAGTCATATTGTCAAAGAAGAAACAAATCAAAAGGAAAAAAAAACATAAAAAATAAAGTGTGGGGGGGGAAGTACTCTTTGATCTGCATTCAGACTCCATCATTTCTTTCTTTGGATGTAGAAAGCATTTTCCATCATGAATCTTTTGGAGTTGTCTTAGATTAATATATTGCTGAGAAGAGCTATTTCTATCCTATTGATCATAGCACACTGTTGCTGTTACTGTGTACAATGTTCTTCTGTTTATTTCACTCAGCGTCAGTTCATATTAGTCTTTTCTGGTTTTTCTGAAGTTCACCTGCTCATCATTTCTTATAGCACAATAGAATTCCATTACATTCATATACCACAGTTTGTTCAGCCATTCCCCAATTGATGGGCATGCCCTCAATTTCCGATTGTTTGTCACCACAAAAGGAGCTGCTGTAAATATTTTTGTACATATAGGTCCTTTTCCTTTATGTTTTTTATCTCTTTGGGATATAGACCTATTGTTGCATGAAAGGTTATACACCGAGTAGTTGGATCAGTTTACAACTGTACCAACAATGCATCGGTGTTCCAATTTTCTCACATCTTCTCCAACATTTATCATTTTCTTGTTCTGCTATATTAGCCAATCTGATAGGTGGTGTGAGGTGGCACCTCAGAGTTGTTTTAATTTGCATTTTTCTTATCAATGGCGATTTAGAGCATTTTTTCATATGACTATAGATAACTTTAATTTTTTCATCTGAAAACTGTTCATATCCTTTGACCATTTATCAGTTGGAGAATGACTTGTATTCTTATAAATTTGACTCAGTTCTCTATCTGTTTCAAAAATAAGGCCTTTATTCAGAAACACTTGCTGTAAAAATTGTTTTCCAGCTTTCTGCTTTCCTTCTAATCTTTTTTGGGGGGGGGGGGGGCGAGGCAGTTGGGCCTAAGTGACTTGCCCAGAGTCACACGGCTAGTGAGTGTTATGTGTCTGAGGCCGGATTTGAACTCAGGTCCTCCTGAATCCAGAGCCGGTGCTCTATCCATTATGCCACCTAGCCGCCCCCTTTCCTTCCAATCTTAATTGCATTTGTTTCATTTGTGCAAAAACCTTTTAATTTAATGTAATCAAAATTATCCATTTTGCCTTTCATAACACTCTGTATCTCTTATTTGGTCATAAATTCTTCCCTTCTCCATAAATCTGACAAGTAAACTATTCCTTGCTCTCCTGATTTGCTTATGGTGTTATGTCTTATGTACTTAATTTATTCCACTGATCCACCACTCTATTTCTTAGCCAGTACCAAATAATTTTGATGATTGCCACTTTATAAATAGTTTTAGGTCTGATATGGCTAGGCCACCTTCCTTTGAATTTTTAAAAATTAATTCTCTTGATATACTTGACCTTTTGTTCTTCCAGATAAATTTTTTTTCTAGCTTTACAAAATATTTTTGGTAGCTTTATTGGTATGACACTGAATAAGTAAATTAATTTAAGTAGCATTGTCATTGTTATTATATTAATTCCGCCTGCCTATGAGCAATTGATATTTTTCCATTTGTTCAGATCTGACTTTATTTGTGTGAAAAGTGTTTTGTAATTGTGTTCATATAGTTCCTAGATTTGTCTTGACAGGTAAACTCCCAAATATTTTATATTGTCTGTAGTTATTTTCAGTGGAATTTCTTTTTCTATCTCTTGCTGTTGGGCTTTGTTGGTAATTCAAGTATTTTTCAAATTGATAAATTTTGTTTAAAAACATCATGCAGAATCCCATTGTACATACTCACAGTTAAGTTGCCTAAAATATAAAATTCTCTAAAATAAAATAAAACAGTGATTATGAATAATAGTATAGATAGTCATATACGTTGGCAGTTTTTTTTATTTATTAAAAGAAAGGGCAAATCTATCTTTTATGAGTACTATAGTCACAGTGTTGTAGTTTGCTTTTCATATGTTTTATTACTGTTTAAAGTTGTCTTCATTTATATAGTTTTATATTGTTCTTTGCTGCTGGAGCTGGGATTTGAATCCAGGTCATCTCACTCTAAGTCCTGTGGTCTTTCCATGACATTTTAATGACTCTTATATCATACTACCTAAATAATTTCTGCCCTTCACATATGCAGTTATATTCTATGTCATTAATTAAATAACAAATCATAGTTGTTGGAAAATATACCCTGAATGTTAAAAAAAAAGAGAAGACTAAGGAACGTGGCCTAGCAGTACCAGATGTCAAAGCAGTAATCATTAAACATCTGACACTGACTAAGAAATAGAGTGGTGGATCAGTGGAATAGATTAAGTATACAATACACAGTTGTAAATGACCATAATGATCCTAGTGTTTGATAAACACAGAGACCTAAGCTTCTGAGGCAAGAACTCACTATTTGACCAAATTGCTGGGAAAACTGGAATGCAGTTTGGCAAAACATGGTGTAGCCCAACATTTCACACACTATACCAAGATAAGGTCCAAACGGTACATGATTTAGACATAAAGGGAAATACCATAAGCAAATTAGGGGCGCATGAAATAGTTTACCTGTCAGATCTATGAATAGGGGAAGAATTTTTGAACAGACAAGAGGATATGAGAGCAATATAGGATATAAAATGGGTAATTTTGATTGCATTAAATTTAAAAAGTTTTTGAGCAAGCAGTACCAATGCACCCAAGATTAGAAGGAAATCGGGAAACTGGGGGAAAATTATTCATAGCAAGTTTCTCTGATAAAGGCCTCATTTTTCAACAAATTTAGGGAACTGGGTCAAATTTATAAAAATAAGCCATTTCCCAATTGATAAATGATCAAAAGATATGCACAGGCCATTTTCAGAAGAAACCAAAGCTGTCTATAGTCATATAAAAAAATGATCTAAATCATTAGTGCTTAGAGAAGTGCAAAATAAAACAAGTCTGACTTACTACCTAGCCCTTATCAGATTGGCTAATATGACAACAAAGGAATATGAAAGATGTTGAAGGGGATGTAGGAAAATTTTGACACCCTGTACTGTTGGTGGAGTTGTGAACTGATCCAACCATTCTGGAGAGCAGTTTGGAACTATAGCTAAAGGGCTATAAAACTCTGCATATCCTTTAACCCAATAATACTACTACTAGGTCTCAATCCCAAGAGATCACAGAAAAAGAAAAAGGACTTATATATACAAAAATATTTACTGCAGCTCTTTTTGTGGTGGCAAAGAATTGGAAATTAAGGCTATGCCCATCAGTTGAGGAATAGTTGAACAAGTTGTGATATATAATTGTGATGGAATTACTATTATGCTAGGTGTAGGGGGGAAGACTAGTATTTCTGGTGGGAAGGCTTTTGTACCCTTTTCAGGGCTGCTTTTCACCTTTAGTGTCCACCTGATTCACCCAACTCTTACCTTTGGCTCCAAGAAGCTGTAGTATGTGCAGTGGCCACACCACAGTAAACTGTTTTGGCAGATGGGCTAAATCAGCTTAAGGGTAACCAAGGGGTCTCAGACTTGTTGGTGATTTAGGGGCCAATCATGTGAAGACTTCTGCTGGCAGAGTGGGTGGATGAGAACAGTTTGTTCCGGTGGCTATGATGGTGGGGTAAAACAGGCTCTGCAGAGCACTTAAAGTTTAGTTAGACATTGAAGATATCAAGGTCATACATTGCATCCTGAGCCATTGCCAGTCATCTTGACTTTGTCTTGCCACAGGACTCTTAAGACTGTGGAAGAGAGAGTGAGACCCATGACTTCGAGCAACTCTGCCTCACTTAAATCCAATTTATGCAGGAATCAAAAGACATCACTCATAACATTTTACCATTTTTACCTGCCTCAATGTTCTGTGGTGACAGGTAAGAGACAAAGCAGCAGGTGAAGATACATTGGGAGCTGTAGTCACGGTCCAGTGCGAAGATGACCTTATGGCTAGGCACCAGGCCATAGAGTTGTCTTCTCACTGAACTGAAGCAGCAGTGGGATTCGGTAGCCCCCTAGGTCTCTGAGCAGCCATATTCAAGGACCAGAATGCTCATCTCCTGGCGTGAGGAAGGGGCTAGAAAAAGTGACCTAAAAATTCTCTGCTGCACCCAATCCTGGCCTATTTTCTGTGGCAGATGGGGTCCCACCCTGTGGTCAAAATACAAAAAAAAAAGGATGCAAAAAAATCTGTCAAGATGGTTCTACTCTTCATTGGTCCATGGAATGTGTGCATGCTTTTGGACAACAGGAGATCCTGTAGACCTGAAGGATAAACAGCTGTAGTGATAGAACTCAGCAGGTATTGCATTCAAATAGCAGCCCTGAGTGAAACAAGGATGACAAGTGAAGGCCAGCTTGCCAAAGTTGGAGTTGGACACATGTTTTTGTGTAGTGGCCATAGTGAAGGGAAGTGTTGTGAAGCTGGTGTAGGTTTTGCAATCAAAACTAATCTAGTCACCAAGCTTATATGCCTCCTAAAAGGAGTGAATGACAGGCTCATGACAATGTGATTGCTATTTGCAAGAAAGCACCATGCAGTCATCATCAGTGTTTTTTCTCCCACCATGATGAACCTTGATGAAGTCAAAGAAAAATTTTATGAAGACCTAGATACCTTCATTATCATTGTGTTGAAAGAGGACAAGCTTATAATTCTGGGTGACTTTAATACAAGAGTAAGGATGGATTACCAGGCTTGACAGGGAGTGCTTGGAAGGAATGGAGTCAGAAGCAGCAACAGGAGTGGTCAGTTACTCCTGAAGACTTGTGCATTTCGTGACCTTCTCATCACCAATACTGTCTTCCATTTACCTAAATGCAATAGAACTTTGTTGATGCACCCTCACAGCGAAGATTGACTTTTAATAGACTATGTCATTGTAAGGAGAAGACACAAATAAGATGTGAGTGTGTTGAAGACTATGTGTGTCACAGAGTGCTGGACTGATCATAGATTTATCTTCTCCAAGCTAAATATTCACATTCAACAAAAGCAGGGCCCCAAGGCAAGATGACCATCAGGAAACAATGTAGGCAGATTAGAGCAGAGTGGAAATACCTAGTTGCTAACTTGGAGGGAAAGCTAAGCCAACACATGGTTGGCAACAGTGGAGTAGAAAAGGGAGTGGTAGCTTTCAAAGATTTAGTGTACTGCATTGCATTTACTCATCTGGGCCAGAACACTCACAAACGTCAAGATTGGTTTGACAAAAATGATGGGGAAATTCAGAGCTGCTAAATGAGGGATGAGAACTCCACAGGGTTTACCAGCAAGACAGTTCATCCATCTCTAAGAAGGCAGTGTTTAACGCCATCAAAAATAATATGCAGAGGGGGTGGAACCAAGATGGTGGAGTAAAAGCAGTGACTTGCTTGAACTGTCCCCCAGACCTCTCCAAATACCTGTAAAAATGACTCTAAACAAATTCCAGAGCAGCAGAACCCACAAAAAGACAGAGTGAAATAAATTTCCAGCCCAAGACAATGTGGAAGGTCAACAGGAAAGGTCTGTTGCACCAGGCTGAGAGGAGGAACCTAGTCCAGTGCAAACTGGGCCAGCACAGACAGAGCCCTAGCAAACCTGGAACAGGCCTCAGGGGACTGAATCACTGGCAGCTGTGGCAGTTTCAAGACTTCTCAACCCACAAACGCCATAGACAACCTAAGGTCGGTAGGAAAGGTCTATTGGACCTCAGTGAGAGAGGAGCACAGTTCAGCCCCAGCACAGCCCCTGGGTGGTGGCAGAGGTGGTGGCAGCAGTGCTTCCACAGCTCTCAGCCCATAGACAGAAAGGGGATTGAACAACTGATCAGAAGGAGATTACGGGGATCTCTTTGCTGGCACTGAGGCAGAATTCTGTTGCTTTGCCCATACTTGGAATTGGGTAGCAGTCCTGAAGTGGCTATCCTGGGGCAAGGAGGAGCACTGGCATAGCAGAGCTTGTGGCAGCAGTGGAGAGGGAGCCCTCCTCAGAGTTCCAGGGCAGAAAGGAGTGCTTGTAGTCACTCAGACCAGAGCAGAAGCCAAGAGAGGAATAAACACCTCTCCTTAGATCATACCACCTTGGATGAACTGAAAACTTACAAGTTCCTAGAAGTATCTCTAAAAACAGCTGCAAAAAACCCTTGAAGCTTGGGAAAGTACATGCTCCACACTGAAAGCAGACCCCTACCTTAACAAAGAGTTTAATGGTGAAGTAATTGACTGAGAAAATGAGCAAACAATGGAAAAAACTCAGACTATAGAAACTTACTTTAGTGACAGAGAAGATCAAAACATACACTTAGAAGACAGTAAAGTCATAGCTCCTACATCCAAAGGTTTCAAGGAAAATATAAATTGGTCTCAGGCCATGGAAGAGCTAAAAAAGGATTTTGAAAATCAAGTAAGAGAAGTAAAGGAAAAATTGGGAAGAGAAATGAGAGTGATACAAGAAAATCATGAAAAACAAGTCAACAGCTTGCTAAAGGAGACCCCCCAAAAAATACTGAAGAAAGTAACACCTTAAAAAATAGCCTAACCCAAATGGCAAAAGAGGTCCAAAAAGCCAATGAGGAGGATAATGCCTTTAAAAACAGAATTGGCCAAATGGAAAAGGAGGTTCAAAAGCTCACTGAAGAAAATAATTCCTTAAAAATTAGAATAGAGTAAATGGAAGCAGATGACTCTGTGAAATCAAGAAATTATAAAACAAAACCAAAAGGAGAAAAAGTAGAATGGATTGCTTGCCTTCTCAATGAGGGTGGGTGGGGAGGGAGGAAGAGAGAATTTGGAACTCAAAGTTTTAAAAATGAATGTTTAAAAAAAAAGTTAAAATTGTTTTTGCATGCAACTAGGACATAAGATACACAGGCAGTAGGTTTTAGAAATCCATCTTATCCTACATAGAAAGGGAAGGGGATAAGAGGAGGTGGGGGATGATAGGACGGATGGCATATTGGGGGAAGGGGTAATCAGAATGCATGCTGTCATGGGATGGGAGGAGGGGAGAGATGAGGAGAAAATTTGAAACTCAATCTTGTGGAAGTGAATGTTAAAAACTAAAAATAAGTAAATTTAAAAAAAAATAAAGTACAGGTACAGCTTAGAGAGATGCAAGGTTTTTGGCTCAGTAAAGTTTTAATGCCAGAGTCATATGTAATCTGATCTTCACCTGGAAGATCGTGCTCTAGCTGAGAGCCAGTGTGGCTTCAAAACGGGTTGAGGAATGATCCATCCATATTTTGTTTGCTGTCCAACAACTCCAGGAGAAATGCCAGGAGCAGAACAAAGGTCTGTATATAATGTTTGTCAATCTGACCAAGGCCTTTGATACTGTTAGTTGTCAGGGCTGTGGAAAATCATGGTAAAATTTCGTCGTTTGGAGAATTTCATCATTATTCTACATCAGTTCCATGACAACATGCTTGCATGGGTTCTGGGTAATGGACAGCGTTCTCACACTTTTCAGTCACTGGTGAAGTGAAGCAGGGCTATATGCTTGTTCCCATGCTTATTAACATGATGTTTTTAGTGATGATGTCAGACCCTTTTAATAAGGATAAAAGTGGCATCAAAGTCAGCTACCTCACTGACAGTAAATA
>NW_020945097.1:0-21043 GCF_900497805.2 Vombatus ursinus | reverse complement strand
TGTGTGTGTGTGTGTGTGTGTGTGTGTGTGTGTGTGTGTGTGTGTGTTCTGTTTCTCTGTTTGTCTATCTGTCAAGGTTCTCTTGGGATAATACCTTGCCCAGTACCACCCACAGAAATTAGACAGAGACACAACTTTGTCTGCAACTTTCCTACTCTCAGATGTCTAGGGATTGTAGATTCATTTACTGTGTGACCCTTCGATGAGAAGGCCAAAACTTCCCCCAGTGGCTTCACACCGTGGCAGACCTTGCTTGAGCTTTGTAAGAAAGGGGTTTGTTATTGAGGTATCCCCATATCTAGCTTTTGTGAAAGCCACAACTGAGGGTAAGGAGGGGTGGACTAGGTTTTGGTGACACAGGAGCCTGGGGAGAACAGCTTCATACTTGAACTGTAGCCGCTGACACCAGTCCTCTTTGTTCCCCATCCAGCTCTTAAGTGCTTCCTGCCCAAAAGCTCTCCCTGGCATTTTAACAGCTGCGCAAGGACCCCAGACGCTCAGCTGAGGCTCCGATTGCTGGGGAAGGCAGCAGTGACAGCGCTGTTGTTAAAGCTTGTGCTCAAGCAGCTGCTTCCTGCAGGCTTACTTCCCCAAAAGTCTCCTTTTCCAGCCCACACTTTTCATTTTCTTTTTTAGGCCATGATTACTGGAGAGCTGGATATCCTCAAAGACTGGTGCTATGAAGCAGTAAGTTTTCACATTTTTGATTTCTAGACTTTATAGAACATTTTGGAAAATTAAATAAATGTGAAGAACTACTAGTTGGTTGGGGATCTTAGGTTGCATTAAGAGAATTTTAGTGTCCACTACAAGGGAAAACATGAACAGGATGGAGCCTGTCCAGGGGAGGGCTGCCAAGCCAGCAAGCAGGCCCTGTGATGGATCAGGTGAAGAAACTTGAGGGTGCAAGGCTTAGGGTAGATGTGAGATCTGCCTTCAGGAATTTGGAGGGCTGTAGATGAGGACAAAGGGACTAATTAACTGGCTTACCATGGGCCCAGAGGGTACTGGGATTGGGAGCAGCAGAGAGAAGTACAGAAGCAGATTAACAGCTCACTGTAAGGAGGATTTCCCAATTATCTGAGCTTTCAAAGAAAGGGAGCCAAATGGAGCAATGGAGCAGACCTCCCTTTCATGAGCGATCTGCAAACAGAGGATAGGTGAGCACTGCTTAGGGCTGTCACTGCTGGCCACCAGAATGCCACCCAGCCATATGATCTGTGGCCTTCAGCTTTCTCAGGTTTTACGAAAGTACTAACAAACTACAACATCCCATCAAATACCAGAGATCAGAGGCAAAATGGGTCATCAAATACCAAATAAAACCTTGACCTCCAAACTATTTGCATTTTAACAAAATTACAAATTCTAACAAAACAGTCACAATAATAACTCATTTACAGTTTTTCTCTTTGAGAAAAAGAGCTGTCATTTCTATTTTTCCTGCAGTGCTATCTACAAGGCTTCCACAGACCTGCAACTTTTGGAGTGGCTCACCCTTTCGCCCCACAGATTCTCTAACCCACCCATGCCTTATCCTCTGGGAAGCTGTTTTCTGCCATAAATTCTCCATAGAATATCTACCCAGATTCCGTGAGCACTAGTCCATTTATTAAGTGGATTTGTTCTGTGAAGTTTGGATTCAGTCAAAGGGCCGCACTTGAAGACCTAGAGGGCCCCATGTGGCCTTAAGGCTGCAGGTTCCCCACCCCTGGAAGCCCTTCTGCTGACCATCTGTTACCCCTTGCTTTTACTTAGTAACTGAACCAGCTTTTCCAATCCTGTTTCCTCGACTGTGAAACTTCCTCAAGTCAGCAGTATGCTGTGTCCTCCTTGGGCCCACTGCAGCCTTCTCAAGATTGCCTTTTACATCACCCAATGTTTTGACTCCTTGAATAATGGAGTTTTCCAGAATTGATAGCTGTGTAGCATCACCAGGAAAATACTGTTATTAAAACAACTTGATTTGGGGTCATAAACCAAATTGAGGTAATTAAAAAGACCATGCAGTTTCTCAGATGCAAGCAATTCCTCTTTCTCCCCTTCGGTTCTGGGCCCAGTATGTTGTCCATCTGCTCAGTGCCACTCCACATTAAGTATAGTGAAGGACTGATTTGTTGATGCTGCCTTTCCAACTGCGCATGTGTTCTGGACAGTTGTCAGGTAGCGTTCTCTTTGTTGAGTGGATGGTTTAATTTACATGTAATAAACATTAAGCTGTATTGGTATATGAAGCTGTGTTCCCAGCACTGGTGGAGGTACAAATTTTAGGTAAAAATATAGCCCTTGCCTTCATGGAACTTAATATGAAACAACCTAGGAAGGCAGAAGGACTTTGAATATTGACATGGCAATGAGCTGTGTGCCAGAGGACCAGCCCAGTGAAGGGCAGACAGACCCATCACCATCAGCTGAGGCTACTCAGGAGAGAACCTGCATGCCTGAAGCAGAAAAGGGGTGACTGCTTCAGGATGCGTGGCGTGTTAGTGTGGACAAGCCCCTCTGAGTCTTTGTAGGTGATACCCTGGGGACCTTCCTCACTCTTCTGAGCTGGGTTGTCCTCAGACAGCAGCATCACATGTCCCGCTTGTTCAGAACTGACAGATCTTACATCCTGCTAGCACAGCCTTCTAAGATGCTCATGTTCTATTGGTGGATATGATGGGCACATGGATAAATAAACACAGAATGTTTTTAAAAAGTAATGTAAAATAATTTCAAGAGGGAGAGAGCAGTGCCGGCTGAGGGGATCAGCACATGCCTTATGTGTTGGACTTGTTACCTTAGCTGAGACGTGGAAGAAGCTCAAAATTCCAAGAGACAGGTAGAGGTGAGGAGGACACATAGCCCACATGTGGGCAAGGTGCTGTGCCAAGGCCTGAGGTTATCATCTCTGTTTAGTGGGGATTCTTTCGAGGGATGGACTGGACTAAGGCCCAGTGCCCTTTCCACTCTGAAATTCTGTGAGATTCAGGTTGTAAAAGGGCAGCATCAAACAGGCAAGTTTGATTGGAATGGAAAGTGTGTGGAGGGAATAATATGAAATGAACTTTGGAAAGTAGGTGAGAGTCAGAGTGTGGAGAACTTGAAATGATTTTTGTATTTTGTCCCAGAAGTGATAGGGAGCCACCAAAGAATTTTGAGTTGAAGGGGCAGCTAGGTGATACAGTAGATAGAGCTCCAGCCTTTGAGTTAGAAGGACCTGAATTCAAATGTAGCCTCAGACACTTCAAACTTACTAGTTGTGTGACCCCGGGCAAGTTACTTAACCCCGATTGCCTCACCAAAAACAAACAAAGAATTTGAGTTGAGAGTGACAAGGACAGATCTATATTTTTTAAATATGACAGTTGTAGAGGATGGATTAGGTATAAGGGACCATAGAAGCAGAGACCAATTCAGAGGCTGTTTCAGTAGTCCAGCCTGGTGAGGAGGCAGTGAGGACATTAATTAGAGTAGAGGCTGATTGTGGGGAGATAGCATCAACAAGATAAGGAGAGGGAAGAGTCAGAGGTGAGACTGAGTGACTGAAAAATGGTAGCATTCTCAACAAAAATGGGGAAGTTGGGAGGGGGGATAGATTCTGGAGTGGAAATGAGTTCTGTTTTGGGCAAGGTGAATTTAAGGTACTTGGGTGATATGCAAGTGGAGAGGTTTAGCAGGTAGCATTGTGGAATTGGAGTTCAGTAAAGAAATTAGGATTAGACACACAGATTTAGGTGTCATGGCTGGGGAAAAGCGTGGTAATTAAGGAAATGAAACTTAGAAGGGCCAACAGACAAGTGGGAGGAAAACCAGGAGAGAATAGTGTCATGGAGACCTAGGTGTTCAGCAGTGTCACAAACTGCTGTGACTTAGTGGTGGAGATCATCGGTCACCTTGAAGAATGCTTCCAGGTTACGAGAGAGAAGAGAGGAAATGGAGGTAGCAACTGTAGACAGCTCTAGGATTTAGATTGTGAAAGGGAGGCAAGACATAGGTTGATAGCTTTGGGGATGACTAAATCAAATGAGCATGTCCGTAGTCTGAGGAAAAGGAACTGGCATATGTGGTAAGGGGCAAATAGGTGTTTTTCTTTTAGCAAATCTGTGCTCCATTCCAGCGTTCTCAGATGTTTGAGGGCAGAGGGGTCTTTAGCATTGCTTTCATCAGAGAATGCTCACAGACTCCTGGAAAAAGCAGTCTGGTTATCTCCTCTCACTTGTCCGTTTAGCAACTGAAACTTCTCTCTCCCAGGTTCCTGAAGACATCAGGCCTCATCCTTTTCAACCTCTCTTTAGCCCTTGACACTGTCACCCCTCCCTCCTCCTCACACTCTCTTCCCTCAGCTTCTGGGTCACTCTTTCTTGGTCCTCACACCTCTGTAACCACTCTTCACTGTCTTCTGCTGTATCATCATCCTCTTTCTACCTCCTGATCCTTCTTGGACATTTCAAGTGGCTCAGATTCATCAGTCCAGAGCAGAGCTTGTTCTCTTTCCCAGCTTTCCTCTTTGAATTTGCTTATTTCTCTTGAGAGCACAACCATTTTTCAGTCTCTCAGGGCTGTAACATCAGCGACCCATTGACTCCTCATTTTTGCCCAGCAGCTGCCAAATCCTGTCATTTCTGCCTCCATCAGCTCTCTTTTCTTTCCCACTTCTCACTGCTCACAAACATCCCCTTACATCACCTCTCACCTGTACCCGGACTGTTGTGACAGGCACCTAAGTGATCTTCCATCCTCACCATCTCTCCCCTCTCCAATCTCTCCTTGGGGCTGCCAGGGTGACTGTCCTCCTGACAGATTTGACCCTGTCATTCAGCTAATCAGTAAGCTGTCCCTCTTGTGGAATGTAAGCCCTTGTGGGCAGGGACTAGGCCCTTCTGTCTCTGGTACTCAGTACCATGTGTGGAACAGATACGTGCTGGTGAGGGGGGAAGAAGCAGGTGGGCATGTGTCTCTCTCTGGGTCTAGACTAGTTTTGTGAAAGCTGTTCTTCTTCTGCCCTCATGGTGCCTCACCATCGAGGTGTCTTTGTTTCCTGGGCAGATGCCCCTGGCAGGAGAGAGGATCTTTACAACAGGCGAAACAAAACACCACAGAGGAAAGAGCCCTGCTCTCACTGGGTTTCTGCAGCTCCACGTATCTGATCTGTGGGTGTCATCACCAGATACAACCAGCAGGGGGCCTTCCTGTACCGGTCATGTTCTGTGACTAGCATCCAGCCATTCTTCTTCCTTGACCCTCTTTGTGAAGCTGCTGTGGCTGTGAATTCATCCCCTTGTTGCCAACCTGGCACTGTGTTCTTAGCGTGGTTGGTCCTCAGACAGCAGACTTCATGTGTCCTCAAGACCCTGGTCAAAGCTGGTCCAGCTTATTAGGACTTGAGTGAAGGCAAGGAAACTCAGGAAGGAGGGATATGCAGAAATAAAGAAAGGGACAGTGCCGTAAAGGACAAGACTCAAGTACGCCTGGGTCCTGATGCACAAGATCTGTGAGTCTGATCTGCCTACCCAGGCCAAAAGTCCATCCCATTATTCTGTGTCAGTGTTCTCAGAATACTGAGAGGTTAGTTTAATAAACTAAACTTAGTCACCTCCCTAGTTGCAGAGTGATTACGTAGTTGACTCAAAATCCATAAAACTACATATAAATTGATATCAAATAATTCCCCTGTGAAAAAGGGGGTTTAATGAGGTTGTCTTCATTGCCCGATTGCAGGGGCAGCATAGGAAAGGGTAGGGGTGGGGGTGTACTGTATGGGATAGCCTAGTAGCAATAATAATAATAACTAACATTTATATAGTGTTTACTGTGTGCTAGGTGGGCAGATAGACAGCACAGTGGATGGAGTTCCAGGTCTGAAGTCAGGAAAATTCATCTTCCTGAGTTGAAATCTGTACTCAGACACTTACTGGCTGTGTGACCCTGGGCAAGTCACTTAACCCTGTTTGCCTCAGTTCCTCATCTGTAAAATGAGCTGGAGAAGGAAATGACAAACCATTCCAGTATCTTTGCCAAGAAAACCCCCAGTGGGGTCACAGAGTCAGACAGGACTGAACAACAGCAATGTGCCAGACGCTGCTAAAAGCTTTACAATTATTATCTCATTTGATCCTCACAACAACCCTGGGAGTTAGGTGCCATTAATATCAAATTTCAAATAAGGAAACTGAGGCAGAGGTGAAGTGACTTCTCCAAGGTCTGTGCTAGAAAGTATCTGAGGCCAGATTTGAACCCAGGTTTTCCTGACTCTAGGCCCAATAGAGGGAAATCAGGGGAACTTTAGTTCCTACCTCTTCCCCCAAGATATATCATCAGTAATCTCCCTGTAGTTCTTTGATGTGTTACAGCATGACCCATGCCCTCAATCTTCAAGCTTCCTGATTTAGCCTTATCCCCTCAGAATTTGCTCTTCTCCTCTTCCCCTGTGTCTCATCCTACCCAGCCTTGGTTCTCTGCTTCTTCGGATTAAGCAACTTCAAATCTGTTCTGGCTAATTTTGCGCTGTGCTCATCTCATAAACAGTGGGGGAAAACAGGAGGAGATGTCAGACCTTTGAAGCCCTCCTCTGCATTGTGACTAATACAAGATGCTTTGTGTGAGAGGCTTGGGGTTGGCTAAGATGGCTGAATATCTTTGTTAAAATGAGAGAAGATGACTGTGCCAGTGAACCTATTGGTAGGATGGAGGCTACTGAGAGGAAGTTTTAAAAGTAACATGTAAGATGAGCTCTTGTTTCTCATAAGACTGAATTCTAGTTAGAGAAAAATACATGTAGCACATTCTTGTTCTCACTGCCAGCAGCTGCCTTCAGAACTCAGACTCCTGTCTAGACCCCAATCAGGCCACTCTGGGGGCTGTCAGAGCAAATGAGCTGCCACAGGTTTGAGGTTAAGATGGAGAACAAAGAAACAACTTTTACCATTTTTAGTCTAATTGAATTCATTTGATCTTTTCTCCAGGCTGTCACAGGGTTTGCTTCACTGCAGTCTGCCTCCCTCTCCCACATGCCTCCCCCAAACCCCACTGAAATATTGGTGCCTTCCTCCCATGTCCACTTTTTTGAAATGATGGTGACCCTGCTTCTGTCTTACTTGTGTCTTCTTTCTTGCAGACGTACAATCAAGTAGCTCATCCCATCCACCAGGCAAAATCCATGGGCCTGCAGTTCCATTCCAAGATTCTGGACATTAGCAATGTTGATGTAAGTCCCTTAGGTTTTCTCCTTGCTATACAGAAGTCAGCTAGACTCATAGGACTCTAATGGACCTTTGAGATCTCCTAGCCCAGGGGATCTTCACCTGGGATCTGTGAACTTGTTTTTGGTTTTGTTTTTTTAATATTTTGATAACTATTTCAGTGTAATTGCCTTTCTTTGTGGTCCTCTGTATTTTACTTTATGCATTTTAGACATCTGAGAAGGGGTTCCATAGATTTCATCAGACTTCCTAAAGGGTCTGTGAAACAGAAACGGTTAAGAACAGCTGGTCTAGGACAGGCCCCTTGTCTTACAGATGAGTGGGATGAGGCCTGGAAGAAGGGCTATGACTTGCCCTCAGTCATGAAATAAGTTACTGGCCTAGCTAGGACCTAACCCCGTGTCTCTGAAATGCGAGCAGTGAGTCGGTGTTGCACAGAACCATATTTGGGATCAATGTAAGGAAAAGTTGCCAAGAAATTAGCCGCTCAGTGTTGAATTAACTGCTTTGGGAAGTACAGAGTTCTAGACTAAGTTGTAAAGGGAAGTCACAGAGAGGATTCTTGCTTAGGTGTGCGTTGGATTAGATGCCCTCAGAGGTCCCTTCCCCCTCTACGACCCTATGGCTCCAATTCCTACCTGGTACCTCACACTCTCCACCCCCAGCTTAGCATGGGCTTGTATATTTTAGGACTTCTGAAATGATTGCAGCTTCAGCCTTTGTTCCCAAAGGAGCCCTTAAACCAGTAAACTTGATCTCGGCATTGTAAAGAGGAATAGCTTGGCTTTCGGAACAACAGCTGCTAGGCAAGGAGTGTCTGGGCCCATTTCTTATAAGAAGGAAGTATCCTCTCGAGCGTCGTGGCTCCTCGGAGACCTGGTTCCACCTGGCAAGTCTGGCCCAGGGGAGGAGGCCCATTGAGACATTACGATCTATTCTTTGCCCACCCGGAGTAGTTGTGACCGTCCTGCTACTGGCTTTTCCTGTGGCAGGCAGCCAGGATTTACAAACTCAGAACTGACAGGTGTAGCTCAGGGTTTTGTGTCCATTCTCTTGGGCCCCACACATCAGTTGAAATGAGGGCAACTGCATCTGTCCCCTCTCCTTCTGGGTTTGTCATGAGCCGCTGGGAGGAGGACAATGCTTGAAATGGGGCTGGCAATGGTGAGATCTCTTTTTTGGATCAGGAACAGGGCAAGCATCGTGTCGCCCAGGTAGCGATACCTGCTGCTTGGTGTAAGAGGAAACACTTTAAAATCAGTCAACCTGAGCAGGGAGGGCCAAGCCTGCCTGTGTCCCCTCCTCACACAGGCTTGAGCTCAGCTGGATCTTGGCACCTAAGACCCTGGAGAGAAACCTGTTCATTTTCTCTCCAGAACTGGAGTCACTGAGTCACTGGTTACTGAGCCCTAAGTTTCCTTTTGAAGCAGGGGTCCTTAATCATTTTTGGTTCCTGAACCAAAATGAGTCTAGTGAAGCCTGTGGACCTCTTCTCATAATAGTGTTTTTAAATGCATAAAATAAAATTACAAATGAAGCCAGTTCTATTTCAAATATTCTGTCCAATTCTTGGATAACCCCGGGCTGAGAACACCTGTTCTAAAGGGGTTTGGGATAGTGTTCTTGGACTCTTTCTGGCAGCATCAGGAGCTTTGGATAATTTTTTTTTTAATTTCTAAAGATTGTAGACCCTGCATATATTTGCCCTGAGCCAAGTTCAGGCCTTAGGCGTCCAGGACCCAGAGCCTCTAGGTGCTGGACTAGTTCTAAGGTCACAGGGCATGGAGTGCCTCAGGACACTGATCTCTGACTCTTCTTACAGGGCATGGAGCCTGCAGGCAGAGCACTGAAAAATGGCTTGCAGGTAGTGACCAGACCTCCCTAGAACGTGCTAGAAAATTCAGTCATTCTCATTAACCCTTTAACTGCAGGAATTGAGGGAACTTCTCCAAGGTCTCTCAGAAAATCCAGTATAATGAATGGTGATTAGAAAGGCCTGGCAGTCATTGACCTTGGGGCCTGCAACAGGAGACTGAGAGGTGGGCCTGGGGTGGAGGCATCATGTGAAACCCAGGAACATTCTCCTGTGACTGAATGGGGCGACAGAGCCAGTCACATAGGGATGCCCTCTTCCCAATCTCCCCCAATGTGTGAGCTGGGCTCAGAGCTATGTCCTGTCCCTGAGCCTGTCAGCCAAGACTGAGAGCTTGTGCTGGCTGCTTCAGAGCTCAGACAGAGGGTGGAGTTGGGGGTTGTGGATGCCAGGAAGGAATTTGCTGAGAGAGGTGTTCTGAAGCTCAAGATAAGAAAGATTAATGGGGAGGGCTTTGCAGAACAAAACCTGCTGAGCCACCAAGGAGTGATGTAGTGTTTTTGTAGGTTGTCACTGTGAAGTATGTAAAAAAGGGAGTCTGGAAGTCCCTGGTAAAGAGCATCATGGCAGCATTACCAGAAGCTTTCTGATGATGAGGGAAATGCAGTCTGGCTTTGTGCGAAGGCTGGTCAAGGGGCAGGCTGTTTGTGTGATCCTTTAACAGATCCTTGCAGCTGAGCAGGAGACAAGAAGGACTGCCTCATTTTCCCACTGCTGTCACTTCCTGTGGCAGCAAGGGTAGACATTTCTCATCACTACAAAAGCTGTAGGTCTTATGTTTTTTTCTTTGGTTTGCCTTCCCTGCAGCTGGCGATGGGGAAGATGATGGAACAAGGACCGGTACTAATCATCACGTTCCAGGCACAGCTAGTGATGGTGATCAGGAACCCCAACGGGGAGGTGGTAGAAGGAGACCCAGTAAGTAAAGGCATAGGAAGGACGTCAGAACTGAAAGGGGCTCATGGTATTGTTCATATGAGGAAACTGAGGCCCACAGATCTGGCAGTGGACCCCAGATCTCCTGATTTCCCAAATCCAGGCCCCCCCTGCTAATGAATCCATATAGGCTCTAGTGATCTCCTAGTGCCCAAGCCTGACTCTAGCATAGCTCTTTGGCAGTAGTGGCCCATCTGGTTTTCAGATTGGATCAACAAGTCTTCATGGATGATTGACTGGATGTGTCATTGGTAGCCAGGGAGGACTGGCTACTCTGTGGCCTTATTGCTCCACGGCCCCTCACTTGTTCCGGTGCAGCTAAGCCAGGTATAGGAAGAATGAGCAACATTCTGGTGTGCCCTCTCGGGACAGATGTCCCATTCACTCACTCAGCACCTCTTTCTTGAGAACCTCCTCTGTCCCCACAGCCTCCTGATAGGTTCGGCCCTAGCTTCAGCAGGGAGGCTGACCTTGAGGAAAGGGGCTGCCTCCAATGTTTTGAGAGCTGCTCTCCATCAGCTGCCTCATGAAAAACACAAGGGGGATCTTAACAATCTGTTAAAGAGGAAGAGTTAGCTAGTCTGCTCCCTGGACTCCTGTTTAGATTCTATTTCACTTTTCCACAATAAACACTGGTTATGTTTTTCTAACTTCCAGAGAAGATACATCGTCACTAATGCCCGACCATGTTTTAATGACCCGAGTTCTCCTTTAGAACCGCCCCAGACCCCACCTGATGCGGTTGGAGCTCCCCTATTTGATGACTTTTGGAAATAGTTCCTTTTTACCATGTCAGAACCATATGAAGTTTCCCTTTAGGTTTTTCACCTCTGGGAAAATGATCCAATTGTTTTTCTTAGAAGGCCTCTGCCTTTGTCTTGGACCGTAGGAAATATGGTTTGGGGGATAAGGGCAGCCCAGGGAAGGTGGCTTGGAAGCACACCAGCTTGGGCTTCACAGAAGCCCTCATCAGCACCTTGGTTTCCATCCAACTGAGAACTTAGTGACTTGGGGATTGGATTTTCTACTTCTGGTTTGCTTGTAGCTTCATCAGGGGCTTGGATGGGGTTTCGTTCCTCTTCTTGCCTATCCTTCCATCCCTAACTGTATGTCTCAGTTGCCTAATTCCCAAGATGCAGAGGCTCATGCCATCTCAGGAATGGTGGGGAGAATGATCCAGCTGAATAGTAGCTGTTTTGAGTAAAGGGCCACCCTCTGGTCTCATCCCTTACAGGTCAGGCCCTGGGCCTCAGCCTGGAGCTGTCTGTCCCAAGGCCTTCCTTGCATTCTGTGACAAAATGTCATCTATATAAAACGGCACCTCATCGTGAGTTAGCTCAGCACTGGCATCTGAGGATCTCTGCCCATATAGCCTGGTATCAGGCTCCATCAATTTTCTTTATCCCTTGACCTCTTACTTCATGATGTTCGCAGCGAAACCGAAATGGAATTGTTTGGTTCCCAGTAGCTGGTGAGTCAGATAAAGCTCAGAGTAGTTCAGTCCGCTCTTAGGCAGCAGAGATTATATTCAGGCCTTGGTACCTAGAAGAGCTCTAGAAGGACATGAGTCCTGTCCTGCTTCCGTGAACTCCATGTTTCTCTTTCAGTTTTCAGAGTGAGCTCCGCTGTGGCCACCCATTGCCGAATAAGGGGGTCAGCGAGGCCGTTGCTGGTCGCAGACCAGAAGCGCTGTGCTTGAGGCTGGGAGTCACATAGCAGATCCATTATCCTAGTTCAGATATTCAGTAGTAGCTCTGTGATTAAGGGGTCCTAGATGTAGAGTAGAGGAGGGGTTCAGGGGCCATCTAGGCCAACACCCTCAATTTCCTCTTCTGTAAAATGGCGATAATATTTGGAGTATTACCTCAAAGTGCTTGAGAAATGTAATGAATACTTAACTGTAGCAAACTGAAATGCATTCCCTAGAAAATATATAAATCATAGAGCTATGGAATTTTAGAGCTGGAAGGGACCACCTTCTCATTTTACAAAAGATGAAACGGAGGCTGATAGAATGGTGCGAGAACTGGCCTCACCAACCTCACTGACTCAGTGTTAGACCTGGGACTTAAACCCAGGGTTAGTGATCCATGCCAGTGTTAGGCCTGTTGAAGAAGGGCCCGGTTCTGGTCTTGGTTCTTTCTAGTTACAGCAGCTGGAAGACAAAGACGTAGAGGTGGGTAGAGAAAGACCTGGAGATGAACCAAGGCAGAGGCCAAGAGTAGGGCAAAGAAGACCTAAAATTTAGGGGTACAAAATTGTTTACAGTTCACCCAGTCCAATGAGGAAAATGAGACACAGTCACAAAAGTAGCAGGGTGGTTGGCTGGCCCTCTGTTTCATGAGCAGTGAAGGTTTTAGTACCGGCAGGCACCTGCGGATTGGTGGCTGTTGCCCCTTACCCGACATTAGCTTTGAGACAGCTGGCTCCCCTTCTCCCCTCTCTGTGCTCCTGCAGTCAGTTGGCCTCTCATCATCGAGGGCTTTTATTCAGGAGCTTGGCATATTTCCCAAGGGATGTCAGAGGCAGCTTTGGCAGCTACCTTGGCTTTTTTTTTTTTTTAATCCATCAATACATTTGGTCTCAACAGACACTTCCCAACAAATGCTCAGCCTATCCCTCTTCAGCCCCCTGTAAGCACATTTCCTGAAAACAGTTTAGCAAAAGCACCCGGTAGAATGTTTGGTACTAATAGTACTTGTCACCTTCTATTTTTTTAGTTTACAAAAGATGTATGTGGACATCATCTTTGATGGTCCAGTCAGTTGTGCTGTGGTCGAGTTTTATTGACTTGTATTTTTCTTTCTTTTGTCATAGTTTTTGTCTTTTTCTTTCTGCTTTGCCTTCTTTACCTTCTTACTATTCGTACCCGTCTTGCCTAGTTTTTCTTCATTCTTCATATTCATTCAGTATAGTCCATTACATTCATTTGCCACCGTCTGTACTTCCTTTTTTTTCTTTTCTTTTTTTTTCTTTTTTAGGCAGTTGGGGTTAAGTGACTTGCCCAGGGTCACACAGCTAGTAAGTGTCAAGTGTTTGGTCTGAGGCCGGATTTGAACTCGGGTCCTCCTGACTTCAGAGCCAGCGCTTTATCCACTGCACCACCTAGCTGCCCCTACAGTCTGTACTTCCTCAGTCTTTGTGATCACATATTAGGCTTCAATTGGTGGGCTTGTTGAACTTTGCTGTCAGTAACTTCCTTGGGAAATAAACTGGATCCTGAGATCTCTAGGTCAAAGGGAACAAATAACTTTTCCAGGTAACTCCAAATTGTTTTCCAGAATTGTTAAGCCAATACACAGTTCCATGTGCAGTGAATTTAGCATACTTGTCACCTACCCTATAGTCCCTCCAGCGCTGATCATCCCTTTCTTCCCTCATTTGAAAGCTTTAAGTTTGTATTTCAGAGTTGTTTTAATTTGTATTTCTCTGATTGTTAGTAATACTGAAATTTTCCAAATGATTATTGATTGTATTTCTTTTTGAAAACTTTTCACATACTTTGATCACTTATCTGTGGCTCTTAGTCTTAAAATCTGTCAATTCCTTATGAATTTTGGGTGGCAGACTTTTATCAAATATGTAATGAAAAAATTCCTGGCTACTCCAGCCCTTGACGTACCTTCTCATTTGCTTCAAACAATAGCTCTGTGAGGGAGGTAGGACAGGAAGGGACTATTATCTCCATTTTACAGGTAAAGAAATCCAGACTCAGAAAGGATAAATTAGAAGGTTTAGTCTCCCCCTTGCCTGAAATGTGAACTTAACCACTTAGACTATGACTGAGTCAGGACTAGAACCCAGACCTTTTGATTGCCACTTCTCTGGCCTTTCTACTATACCATACTCCCACTTTCTAATAATAACGATATGATAATGATAATTAGCATTTATATAGCGCTTTAAGACATCCAAAGTACTATACAAATACCATTTAATCTTTACAGTAACCCTGAGAGGTGGGTGCTATTATTCCCATTTTTTGCAGGTGAGGAAACTGAGACAGGGAAGAATTAAGTGACTTGTTCAAGGTCAAATAGTAATGTCTGAGGCAGGATTTAGACTCGGTTTCCCTGACTCCATATCCACTGGCCCAACTAGCAGCCTTCTGACATTGCTATGTCTTCTGAGAGCTCGGAATGTCCAGTTGTAGAGGCTGGTACCGTTCTTGGAACAGCCTCATATGGGGAAGGCATTGTGAGGTCATTCTAGGAGATAGACTGTGTCAGGGGCTGGTTGCACTGTTGTCTGATGCCTGCCGAGAGGCAGAGGGAAGAGGAGAGAACCTACCCTGTCTTTAGGGCCACACTTGAGAGGTGCTGGGAGGATGTGAGGAAAAAGAAAGTGGTGGCCTGGAAGCCAGGCAAGGTGGGAGATTGTGCAGAGCCGGGAGGCCTTGAGAGGGAGCAGCTGCCTGAAGGGGGGCTTTTCTCTGGCTCTTTCTGCTGGTGTCTGCCCCCACCATTCTGAACTCCTAGAATTCTGTCCCCAGAGATGCTGTTTTACAGAACTGTGCCATTCTCCAGGCTCATCTCCTAGACTCTAAGAACTACGGTATGTCAGATCTCGGGGACCCTTGGGTTCCTTGCTGAACACCCTCTTTGTATAGAAGGAGGGTCCTGAGCACAGAGAGGCCATAGCCGTGGGCACTTACTGAACAAAGTGAGTGTCTCCTCCATCCTCCCTCAACATCTTGGGAACCCAGAAGTCTTTGTTTCAGGATGTTTTGCCTGATTTGTATGTTGAGCACCTGAGACGATGTCCCCTAAACCATAGTCCTCGAAGAACTGACCAGAAATTCATTTCCTTTCAGCAGACGTTAATCCAGGTGCAGGGGATACAGAGACAAAAAAGGAAACAGCCTCTGCCCTCGGAGGTTCCATAGTAGTAAGGATGACACCAACATGTGCATAGATAAATAAACACAGACTCTTGGACAGAGAATGATGAAGAGACGGGATCAGGAGAGGCCTCATGTGGAAGTGGGGCTTCCAAGAAGCAGTGCTGGGGGGTTGGCATATTAAAAGACATGGACGCAGGGCATGGAGTATCCTCTGAGAGGGGCCAGCAGGGAGGCTAGTGTGGCTGGAACACTGACTGCATGAGACTGCAGCCAGCATCTTGTCTCCCTCAAAACCAGACAGCACCTGAAAGGACCAAGCCTTGTCAGGTTGGACACAGCAGGATTGACTCTCACTGCCACTCCTTGCTGTAGTAATACTGGTTGAACGTCCAATTTCTCAGTTTTCTTGACTGGGGCATATGACAGTCTGTAGCCCCACAGGCTATCTGTTTCTTCTTGGGAGTCTGCTGGCTGGCCACCTGTGTGCCCAGGCGGAGTAACTGAGGAGAGCATTCTAGTACCTGGAGATAGATAGAACAAAGGAATGGATGTGCCATTTAGCCTCCTGATCCTCAGTTTCTTCATTTGTAAAATGGCAACTGAGCTCCCTTCCAGCTCTTAGATCTGTGATTCAAGACAACAGCAAACTCATTCATTTACTGGGCCTTGGCTGGGACATGAAAGTCAAATGTAAGTTATATACGATAAATCGCTAATAGCTCTACATTGGGAGCACAAAGATTCCATCTGGCATCAGAGGGGTGGTGTGAGTGCAGCCTTGGGGTCTAGCTCTGGTAGGAAAGCAGGAGGATGGTTTGGGTAGCACTATGGCTGTGCTCTACAATGATCCCAAACATATTTTTTCTAGTCCCTTATGGAATTGTAGATCATGAGTTAGTCTAACCAGGGGTGGGGAACCTGTCGGGTCCTTGGCTGCAGCCTTTTGACTGAGTCTGAGTTTTACTGAGGGGATTTGCTCTGTGAAGTTTGGATTCAGTCAGAGGGCTGCACCTGAGGCCCAGGAGGGCCACGTGTGGCTTCGGGGCCGCAGCTTCCCCACCCCCGCAAGTGGTGCTCTGTCGCTGCCTGCGTGAAGCTGACAAGAGAGCTTGCTTTTTTTTGCCCGGGTTCCCCTGGTGACAAGTTGGATGTCCCTGGATGTCCTTTCGGCCTTTCACGTGCCACAATGAAGGAGTTGGGCTAGGCGGCATCCCAGACTCCTTCCAGCTCTGCTGTTCTGCGATTCGGCTTCTTCTTTCAAGTTTCAGGGAGTTAGCCTTGTGCTCCTCATGGAGTTCATTCAACCTCTCTGTAACCTAAATAATGTAGAGGGGTTTTGGATTCTCCTTCCTGGGCCCCGCCTGTCTTCCTGGCAGTCTGTCTGTTTCCTGTCCTATTACTAGACCTCCCCATTGGTGGACAGATGAGGATTTTGTAAGCTGGGTTCCCATTGTACTTGCTGGCCTTTGGGCTTATTGCTGCTGGGACTGCAGAACCTAATTACTCTGAGAGCTCAGAGCCCCGCCAGCACGCTTAGGATCATTTTCACTAAATGCACAACTTCAAGTTTGGCCACGCTGATGCTCACATGCCACCCTTGCACCCACTCACACAACCTGGCAAAACCTTCCTCCACTTTATTCTCTTCAGGATGCTCTTTGAGAAGTTAGTATCCTCTGCATACCTGGTGATACCACTTCCATTGATCCCAGGAGGGAGGGTTTCCCCAGGCCATAGCAAGGATCAGTTGCAGGAATTGGGTCTATTTAACCTTGAGAAGCAATAACTTAGTGAGGGAGAACAGGCACTCTGAGTATTTGAAGGGCTGTCCTACGAAGAGGTAGAATGAGTTACCATCACTGGAGGTGTTTAAGTGGAAACTGGATGATCATTTGTTGAGAATGTTGTAGACACATGTATAACCAGTATCAGATTGCTTAATGTCTTAGGGAGAAGGGAGGGGAGGGGAGGAAGGAGGGAGAGAATTTGGAACTCGAAATTTAAAAAAAATAATGTTAAAAAAAATTTTACATGTAACTGAGGGAAAAGTATTTTTTTAAAAAGAGACAGTGCAGTAGAGGGGATTACTACTAGGTTACAAGTTGGACTGTTTCAGAATTTCAGTTTGCAAGATCTGTCTCAACAGTCTTTCAGGTCTCATGGGGGCTCGGTTTTGACAACAGTAGAATTTTCACTGGTCTACTCAAACGAACTAGTTCTTGCCACAGCACCTGCCACTTGGATATGAAGCTGCAGAACTCCCAGAACGTTAGGTGCTTGGTGCAGAGCTCATCCTTCCTGGGAGAGGTTCCGGTTCTGAATGTGCTTTCTTTTCCTCCAGGATAAAGTGTTGCGTATGCTGTACGTGTGGGCACTCTGTAGAGACCAGACTGAGCTCAACCCTTACGCAGCCTGGAGGCTGCTGGACATTTCAGCCTCAAGCACAGAGCAGATTCTCTGAAGACAGCTGTTGGGGACCTGCTGGACTGTGCTTTGTTGTTCTCCCAGCAAGGGCCCCACTACTGTCAGAAGCTTCAGGATGCAAGACCATTTGGCTCCTGCAGGGTACTTGTAACCCCCCCTTTCCAGGATCCAGTGTGAAAGGAGGGGGGGGAGGGAAGACTGGGGACTGGATGAGATAAGGACATGAGAAAGTTCCCCTTGGGGAATGCAGTTGCCTCAGAGGGGTGGTGTTGGGGACATGGTATATGAGCAGGGTAGCTCATAGGGTCCCAGGTTTATAAGGTTAAGACTGTCGCAGAAGAAGCCTGAGGCCTGGTACACTGTTGTCTCCCTCTTTCCTGCATTGGGCCCAATAGGTGGATCCAGGGAGCATCTCTGCCTTGGCCTGCTGCCTAGAGACCTTTCCTTCTCCCTCTGTCCTTTCCTCTCCCCACAGGCTGGTTGGTTAGTAACTGAGAGAAGCCAAATTGGGTGCCACAAGTCCTGCAGAGGCCCAGGAGCCGGGCATCCAAAAGCAAAAAGCGAAAGTGAACTGAGGTCCCTGAACACAAAGCTTGCTGAAGCAGTTCGGGAGAAGGGGGATATTGGGGATGGCGAGGGAAGAGTGAAGCACAAGGCCCTACAAGGAGGTGGAGGGGAGCAGCTGTGCCCCACTTGGTCCTATGCAACGGGGAGGAAGAGGATTAGAAAGGAAAGACTGTCACCCCACCTCCTGCACACATACAACTTCTAGACCTGGCAACCTGTCCTGTCTTGGAGGGGCCTTGAGGGACAGAGCCTGGTGCTGTCTCCTCCCCTCTCTGGCCTCAGTTATCCCTCCTCTTCTCTGGTGAAGGGGTATACTTCCTGCCAGGTGCCTCCATCTCTGGCATCAGATCAGCCAAGTCATTCTAGAGCATTTTTAAAAATAACAAAACCTGAATGTCTTTCATTTCTGTACATGCTGCCTGAAGATTTGAAAATAATAAAATACCAAAATGAATAACAAATATGGTTCCTGATTTTACTTAGGCTGTCAGGGTAGGTGAGTCAGCCACAACCTAGGGAGGGGGAAGGGGGAAGGGAGGGAAGGGTAGAGTGTATCGGACAAGCAGTTTGCTGCTCAGACTTCCCCAGGACTTGAAGGCGGTTGGAGAGACAGACAGCAACTGGAGGCTTGGGACTCATTGTCTAGCTCCCTACAGCAGAGCCAGCTTCTTACTGAGAAAGGAATGGGGTCAGTGGGCCAGGCCATAGTGAGACTGCCAGGCCTGCCCTGCTGGGCTGGCTCAGCCAGCCTTAAGGAGGATGATCTAGTGCCTGGATGGGATTGCTTGAGCCCCAAGGGTAGAGAGCCAGATTAGACCCAGGTTGGAGAGGAAGCCACTGGCCTGTACCCAGGGACAGAAGGGGCCTTGCTTCCTTTGCTCCCCCAGGGAGTATGGTTCTCCTGGATATGAAGAAGTTCAGGGTTCAGTGTGAATGTCCTTGGGTCCAGAAGGGGAAGGCCACAGAGGGGATCACCCTCCCCAGAGAAACATGTTTTCGTATATGTAAACCTACATGCCAAGCCAATGTGCTTCCTTCTCCAGGGAAGATAATTTCAGTTATTGGACACAAAAGGTTCCAGATGTCAATTGTGAAGTGTGGGCACACGCTGACAGAGAAGACACAGCTCCGGACCTGGCCGAACAAACACTCTCCCCTCCCTAGTTCCTGAGTAAAGGGAAGAGATGGTGGGACCCCAGTCGTGTCCCTTTGGGGCCCCTGCCTGGCCTATGCTAGGGAGTAAGGAGTGAGTGTGGGGTTAAAAGGGATGAGGGTAGGGTGAGATCTCTATGGATTCCCATTCTGCTCACCTCCAGAATCTGGGATGAGGTGGGCATTGGTGCTGGGTAGAATTGAGATGGGGTCTGCAGGACGGGAGAGGGAGTGAATGTTAGAGCTAAAGATGTGTTTAGGAGCTCCCTGATGCCCCGATCAAGTGATATAATGCACTTCATTATGTAAAGGGAGAAGGGGAGGGAAAGGAATAAGCGTTTATATAACTCCTACTACGTGCCAGCCACTGTTAAGTGCTTTAAAAAAGAAGTCCAAATGTTTGAACCTCCCAACAACCCCGGGAGGGAGGTGCTGATATTTTGCAGTTGAAGAAACTGAGGCAGGTAAGGAGTGACGTGACTTACCCAGGGTCACACAGCTAGGAAGGTTCTGTGGTCAGATTTTTGAACTCGGGTCTTTTCTGATTTCAATGCCTAGCGCTCTCTTCACTGCGCCATCAGTCTAGGCTAGGGCCTGTGGGGCTTGCCTGGAGGCGGATGGGGTGGTGGGTCGGATAGAGATGGCTGGGAACGGTGGAAGCGGGGGAGGGGGCTTGGTCGGGGGAGTAGCTGGGATCTACAGCATTAGGGTGGGGGAAGCAGGACTGTTCCGGGAAACCGCAGCAGGTATCGCAGGGGGAGTGCCCGAGGAGAAGAGCTAAGTTCAAGTAGGGCTACAGGGTTGGTGTGGAGGCTACCCGGCCTGCAGAGAGTTAAGGGGCTGTGCGGTGGGGAGCCCTCCCTCCCTTCCCCCCCGCCCCCTCCCCCGCTCCTCAGGGCTCTGGGCGGCGGCCCCGCCCCCGTCGCCATGGGAACAGCCGCGGCGGCTCGGGCTGCGCCTCCTCCGTCTACTCCGGCAGGGCAGGCAGGGCCAGCTGAGCCGGGGTTGAGCGCACCGAGACGCGGGGAGAGCGAAGAGGAGGAGCGGAGAGGAGAGGGGTTGAGGGAGCGCACCGAGACGCCCTCACCCCCAGCCCTGGGTGAGGGAGGGGGCTGGGGGGGGGCAGAGGTGGGGCTGTAGGAGCCACGGGCAGGAAAACAGGGCTAGGGACGAGCACGGATGGGGAGGGGGCTGCAAGGGCGGGGCGAGCACAGACGAGGAAGGGGCGCTGCGGGGGTGACACGGAAGGGGCAGGGGACAAGGGGGCGACCTTGGGCCGAACAGGGTTTAGAGACTCGGGGGCACGTGGGCTGGAGGGTGAGTGGGTAGGAAGGAGGCGGGCAACGGCCTCTGGGCACCCGGGTGGGTGGGCACAGGCTAGGGTGGCTGGGATAGCTGGGGCAGGCTAGGCAAGGGAAGCAGCCCCCAGGTAGGTGAGGTTGGGCTGGGGCTGGACTGGAGCTGGGCTGGGGATGGGGATGGAGATGGCTGGGGGCTGGGGTGCGCGGGTGTAGGGTGTGGTGTGGGGCGAGATGAGGACCGGAGTGCCTGGCTCTCCAGGTTCTTCGTCTCATCCCTCATATGCACCGAGTCAGAGGGCTGGGGTAGGGGGCCAGAGGGGGAGGTAGGGAAGGGAGTACACGGGCGTGGGCAGGTTAAGAGATGAGTGGGTGGGTTTAAAAATAGGAAAATAGGTGTGGAGTGGGGTGGGATGTGATGAGGTCGCGGGATGGGTGAGGTGAGATGGGTGGGGACGTGGGTTTGAAGTGCTGTAAGGGGGTAAGGGGCTGGAGGTGGTTAGGGTGAATAGATGGGGGATGGAACCGTGATAAAATTGGGTGTACGAGGGCGGGGAGGGGAGGAGTATGGAAATGGTGTGATAGGAAAGGGTGCTGAGGTTCCAGGGACTGGGGGTGTTTGGAAGGAGGTGAGGTAAAATTGGACTTACGGGGTACAGACTAGCACCGAGATATGTGGTGTGTGGTTAGATGAGGGTAGCTGGGCGGGGTAAAGGAGAAAGGGATTAGGTGATGGGACGCGTTTGGGGGGATGGCGGGACTAGGT
>NW_020945096.1:0-25941 GCF_900497805.2 Vombatus ursinus | reverse complement strand
CAATATGGCGGCGGCGATAAGGGGTGGATGGTGCCGCTGCTCCCGGGGGAGGTGCTGGGCGAGCGGAGGGGGGAAGGGAGAAGAAGGAAGGGGCGCGGCGCGATCCCGGCCGCGGGCTGGCCCCCGGGCCGGGCCTGGCCTGTGTGCTCCGGGGCTCCCAAGGGGCGGGGCCGAGCGGCATGCTTCGGCTTGGGGAGGGCGAGCCGGCGAACGCTCGGGGGCGAGGCCGTGATTGTGGCGGCCCGGCCTGGACCCCTCCGACCCCGACCTTCCTCGTCACCTTGGGGCCCGCGAGGCTTTCAGCCCTCCTAAGCCTAGCGATTTTGGGGCCCTGGGTGGGGGGCTGCTGCCCCGGAACGCGGCTACTCCGGGAAAGGGGTGGAGGGGCCACCGAGGTCTTGGGGCCTGCCGCCCGCAAGCACGACAGCTTAGGCCCTGAGCGACCACAGCCCCCTCCTGCAGATGAGGAAACTGAGGCCCACAGAGTTGAAGGGAGTAGCCCAAGGTCACACAGTAGTGTACGTTAGACTGGATAGGAACCTAAGTCCTGCCTTTGCAGGGGAGGGTTCTTGCCCCAGGTCACACAACTGGTAGTAATTGTCTGAGATTAGAACCCACGTCCAGTGCTTTCCTTCCTGGGCCATGCTGCCTTGTTTTAGACTTGAAAAAACTGAGGGCCACTCCTGCCAGTCTTTCCTCAGCTAGAGCCCAGGCCAGGGACAAGAGGGAGAAAATGACAAGGGAGGGTGATGTCACAATGTGAAAGCCAGCATTTGAGTTGAAGAACAGTAGAGTCAGGACTGGGCGGCAGTTGTGGGGGTAAAAGTTGGGGAGCGGTTTACTGGAGACTCAGTTTAGCTCAATATGTCATCGCTGTGCCCTGGCAGCCTAAAAGGCTATTTCAGAATCTATTGAAGAGAGTAGTAGGGCTCAGAATGAAAGATGATGGTCATTAGTCAGACCCTGTCATGATCAGTTCCCAACACATATTTTAAGAATATTGTCCAGCCTAAGAGTTTTTGGGGGATGGTGAAGGACCTTGAGTCTATGACATAAGGACCAGTTGAAAACTGGAATTCTTAGCCTGGGGTAGAGAGGACTTGGGATAGATATTTAATGGCTATCTTAAAGTGTTTGTAAGGCTCAGACCCTGAAGACAGATTAGATTAGACTTGTCTTGATTGGCCTTGGAGCAGAGCTAGGAGCAGTTTGGGTAGAAGTTACAGGGAGACATATTTAGCCTAGAATAAATAAAACTTCCTAAAAGTTGGAGCTACCCCTAAGTGTAATAGACTGCTGAGAGGTGCTGCGTTTCCCCTCACTGAAGATTTGCAAACAGAGACCAAATGATTACTTGTTGGGTCTGTGGTAGATTCCTGTGGAGGCTCATGTTGTATTAGATGGCCTCTGAGGGTCATTCAAAGCCAGCCTTTCTTACCTGGTTCTGACTGGGCTGCTTGAGGATTCTGCTTGTTCTTATCTGACCATATCCAAAGTGTTGTATTCAGTTCTGGGCTTAGCTTAAGAAAGAACATAGATAAGATGGAAAGTATCCTTGCCATAAGAGGATCAGTTGAAGGAACTGAGTATGTTTCAGCTGGAGAAGAGAAGGATCAGAGTGGGTGAAGGGACGTGACAGTAGTTTTCAAATATTGGAAACATTGTCATAATGAAAAAGATTGAATTTTTTGCCCTCAGAGGACAAAACCAGTAAAGTGTGGAAATTGAAAAGAGTTGAATTAGGACTCTGACAATTACGTCTATCCATAAATGGAATGGTCTGCCTTGGAAGGTAATGAGTTCTTCCATAGGAGCACTTAATGCGCAGTTAGAATGACCATTCGCCAGGAGTGTTAAATTGGAAACGCTCTTTCAGCTATGGATTGAACTGGGTGATTACTGTGGTTCCATCTAGTTCTAAACTTAGGTAATTCTGTGATTCTCTTCTCTGGGAGGGGATAAAATATTACTGGGGGAGAAGGTTGTGCATCTGTCTCAGAATTTATGTAAAATGAAGGAACCATATTATTGCCCTACAGTGCATCTTGGAATAGGAGCAGACTCTGTACACCTTTCACTCCCTGTCCTTGCTCAGCCCTTCAGCAGCAACATAGGATATACTAAGTATGAACCCAGCTCCTCCTAAAACTGACACAACTCAGTCTCTCCTATAGCTGGACGTGCAACACAAAAGTTATCGCAGAACTGTATCACTGAGTTTCCAGGGACTTAAAAAGTCAGAAGCAGTTGAATCTTGTGGCATTAGTGGTCTGATCTAAAAGCATTAGAACAAAAGACCAGGGTTCTGATCCTGGCTCTGTCTGTAATCAGTGAAAGAAATGGGGGGAGGGGAGGAAACTGGGGCCCAGAGAATGGAAGGGGACTTACCCAAGTCACACATCAGGTTATAGGTAGAGCTGAGATTACCACCAACGCCCATCCCACTGCCTCCTGCTATTCCTAGAAACAAAAACTTATGTAGCCTCAGATTCTGACAGAGCATTAGAAATACAGACCTAGAAACACAATGAATTCTGTCTTTTCGTGTTTGTTTCTATAAACACGTAAAGTCATTGTGAACTCAGAAAGAGTAAGAAAATGAATCTGAATGGAGTAACAGAAGGCAGTGATTGGAAAGGTGGAACTAGTAGGAGTAGCACGGCTATAATAGAAGTACGTCAGTGGAGACAGGAAGGAAGGAAGGAGCTTTCGAGGGAGAAGAGGGAAGGCAGGGGAAGGAAAAGGTTTCTGGCTGAAGATCTTCATCAGCAGTTTTTTGACTACCTTAGGTCTCAGCTTCATAGAATTTAGAGTGGGAAGGGGTTGGGCTATGCTTTGGGGATTATTTCCTCCAGCTCCTTCATTTTATAGGTGAAAAAAATGAGGCCTAAATAAGTAGTGATTTTTTTTTTCAAAGTCACACACACACAGTCTAAATACCAGAATGAGAGATTCTAATCCAATGTGCTTGACACTAAACTGGGGTGCCTATTCATCTCTCATAGGTCCAAATTTAAGTGGTAAGAAAGTCGATGAAATTCTGATCTTGGAAATTAAGAGATCTGGGATTTCCCTTTCTTTGTTCTGACAGCCATTTCTTTCTCAGTTTAGGCAGGTTTTATCAATGTAGGTAAAAATAACTTTCGGTGTGAATTGGTGTTAGTTTTTAATAGGTTTTGTAAATTTACTAGGTTTCCTCTCAGATAGGTGTTAAGTCAGTTAAAATTAGCAGTAAATAATGGGAAAAGGGGCTGGAAGAAGGGTTGGAGCGATCAGGCAAAAAAAAGGGAAAGAGACACAGTGAGGGGAAGGGACACAAAGAAGAATTAAAGAACAGTTGATATGAAGGTTTAAATAAATAACAAAGGAAGCGATCACCTTTTACCCAAGCTAAAGAAATTCTGCTATAGCTCCCACTCTTTCTGTGACCTAGGAGCCAGAGTGTACCTTATGCAGATCCCAGTTGTGGTATCTCATTTTATTCCTTTTTCCTCTTTATTAGGCATAGGACAGATTGATAAGAAGATTCTTATTCTTTCTCCTCCCTCCAGTGTTTCATTCCACAGAGGTAAAATAATAATTCCTTTTTTTTTTTTACTCTTTCTCCCCTGATTTTAGAGATGCCTTGGCAGTGGGACCCAGTTTCTCTCTGGCTGGTGCCCTGTGCCAGTGTCTTATGGCCCTGTCTTTCGAATATGCAGTCCAGGCTTAGAACTGCCGCTGGTAAGTAAAGCAGATTTCCTCTGCTCTCCAGGGATCTTGGAGGGGGAAAAAGGGACACTCCTGGGAGAGATCAGAAAGTGATCTCTTTTGGCAGTATGGAGTGGTGGGGTTGCTGAGAAAGCTGCTAGCACAGCAGCTGAAGCTCCCAAAGGATGCTTATTAAGTGCCTGGGCAGAATATTTATTTTTGAAGGTAGCATGCTACTCAAGTTCGTCGTAGCATTCTACTTACATGAGCTCAGAATTGTGTGACATTATATGCAATCATACCATATTCAAAATTCATTCAGCAAAGCCTGGCTTAATGCCTTTCATGTGCAGGCTGCTGCCCTCAGTGCTAGGGAAGGGAGGGAGAGGAATACAGAGATAAATAAGGCCTAATCTCTGCCTTCATGGAGCTTATGGTTCAGTAGGTGATACAACACACACAGGTTAAATGCTGTTTGTTAGAGAAATTGATGTGAGAGAGGTACAAACCAAGTACAGGTAGAGAAAATCCCTTCTGTCTTGAAGTTCTTGAAGGGTGGATGGAAATTGTGTAGGTGTTTGGGCAGAGGAGTAGCATGAGGGCAGGAGGTGAGAAAATGCAGTCTGAGTTTGGGGAAGAATCTCATTTGTAGGGAAAAAATCTGGAACGATAGGTCAGGGCCAGACCGTGCAGGGCTAAGGGACTTGGATGTCATGGCACTGTCGGAATATGTGGAAGGTTTTTTTAGCAGAGGAGTAGCCCATCATGTACAAGTGGGTGTGGGGACTCAGTTTATAAAGATCTCAAGTTTGAACATTAGTCCCAACACTGATTGTGGAAAATGCTTGTGTGAAAAGTGTAGGATCATATGAATTGAAGCAGGAAGGGAATGATGCAATAATCTTGTCACGTTCCCTCATTTTACAATTGGGAAAATATGAGGCCCACGGTGGTGAATTCAACAAATATTAAGTACCTGCTGTGTCTAAGGAGAGACTTAGGGTGCATAATGAATAACCATCTTGTCTTAGACTTAGGAAAATACAGATTCAAGTCCTTCTTTTGGCCCAGACTCCGTGGCATTGTGAGCAAATTATTTTCAGTACCCCTGGCAGCTCTAAGGCTTTAAGTTGAGAGAGGGTGCCCACTTGTATTACAGTAAAGATTCTGCACTGATGATGTCATAGGTCAAAAAAAAAAAGAGATATGTAAGTTACTGTACTAGGGATACAAAATAAAAGGAAAATAACTCCTTCCCTTGCAAAGCTTGCACCCTACTGGGTGTGTAGCATACAAACATGAAACATCCATAACATGGTAATTTGGGGTGGGGGAAAAAGCCCAAACAACTGGGGAGATGAGGAAAGACTTCACAGGGGAAGCAAAAAAGTTGAATCCTGAAGGGAAGGTGAATAAATCAGAAAGATGGAGATGGGGAGGGGGATGACTTGTGAAAGTACAGGGTTGTGGGAGATGTGATGTTGAATTAGCAAGACAGTTGGTAGGTCAAAAAGCTTTCCCAGTGATCACAAAGGTAGCAAGTAGGAGATTGAAGACTCTAAATCCAGAGGTTTTTCCACTGTCTCCAGCCCACAAGGCTGATTGTACATGTAGATGGATTGGGAACTGGGTGAATAGGCTAGCCCAAGGACTAGTACTTAAGGGTTGCTTGTCAGGTTGGAGGACATTTCCAGTGGAGTGCCCCAGAGATCTGTGCTTGGCTCGGCATTCTTCACCATTTTTATTGACTTAGATAATGGAATAGATGGTATTTATCTCATTTGCAGACAATACAAAGCAGGAAAGAATAGCTTTCACGCTGGATGACAATCCTGGAAGACTAGAACACTGGGCTATCTCTAATAGGGATAAATGCCAAGTCCTCTTAGACTTGGATTCAAAAAATTACCTTCCCTAGAAGATGGTAGAGGTATGGCTAGGGAGCAGTCTGAACAGCTGTAGAAATTGCATTGGATTGACCTTGTGCTCAATAAAAGTCATTTGCAGCAGTCAGGGAAGCCAGTAGAATCCCAGTCTTCATAAAGAGAGGCCTAGTTCTTGGAGTTTGAAAGGGGATAGTCTCGCCAACCTCTGCCATGGCCCTATCACATAATGGAGTGTTGTGTTCTTTTCTGGGCATAACCTTTTAGTTAGGAAGGAAAGTAATTAGATAGTTGAAGTTTCCAGAGGAGTGCAAAATGGTTACAGGGAATGAAGAGCAATTGAAGAAATAAGGGATGTTTATCCTGGAAAGGAGAATGCCTAGATAGAACATCATAGTCTGTGTATCTTCACATATTTGAAGGGCTGTTATGGATATGAGGGTAATATTTAACTTGTTCTACTGTGTCTAAGAAGTTAGAACCAAGAGCAATGAATAAAAGTTGAAAAGAAATAACATTTAGACTTAATGTAAGGAAAAAATCTTCCTAATAATTAGATCTATCTCAAAAGGAAAACAGTATCCCAGAATGTAAGTGAATTCCCCTGATCTTGAAGCAAAGGCTTGTTGTTTACTTGATTTTTTTTGTGGGGGGCAGAAGGTAGAGGGGAATTCTTGTTTAGAAATTGAGTTAGATGATGTCTGAGATCTTTCCAGCTCTGAGAGTGCAGAGACTTCTCTCCTGAGATCTGGACTTATAGTTCCAACTGTCTGTGGAATGTAGAGTCATAGAAGAGACCTTTAAGATCATCTAGTCTTAACCCCTTTTTTATAGAGGAGCAAACTGAGGTCTAGAGAGGGTAAGTGAGTTGCTTAAAGCCATGCAGCTAAGAGGAAACAACTAGGTTTTCTGCCCAGATCTTCTAATGAAAAGCTCAGCTTTCTTTTTATTACATCATGCTCCCTGTTCACCTGAGCACTCCACTCATATCTAAAGCTCCATATTTATAAAACCAGAATTATCCTCTTTGAAAACCTTTTTTTGGCTTCCATGTTTCCATCAGTGGAACTGCCACTCATTTACCGTAGTGAATTGTACACAGTGCTTGTGACTCCAGAGTCAGCTTCAATTTTTTTTCACCCCACCTCTCTTCCCCCAAGTCCCCACCTTTCCATTTTCATTACCATCATGCACATTCACCTTGTTAACCTCTTGTAAATAGTCTCTCTGTCCTCTGTTTCTGGGTATTTTCCCCTCCCTACTACCTGCATCCTCAGTCTATCTCTTATTCTGCTGCCAGACTCATCTATCTCCTGGACAGCTGGGATCACATCATTTCCTGGCTTATGAACCTTCAGTGATGGTCTATCCCCTAGTGGATGAAGTCAGATATTCGAGACTTTCTATAATCTAGTACCAACCTACTGCCTTTTTGGCCTTACTGAAAAATAATTCTGTCTGTCTATCTGTCTCTCTTTCTTTCTCTCTCTCTCTTTCTCCCCCCCTCCCTCTTCCCACCCTCTTCCCTTCTCCATGCTTAGGAGCAGCTAGGTGGTACAGTGCATAAAGTTCTGGGCCTGGAGTCAGGAAGACTTGTCTTCTTGAGTTCAAATCCAGCCTCAGATACTTCCTAGCTATGTGACCCTGGGCAAGGCACTTCACCTTTTTTGCCTCAGTTTCTTCATCTATAAAATGAACTGGAAAAGGAAATGGCAAACCACTCCAGTATCTTTGCCAAGAAAACCGCAAATGGGGTCACAAAGAATCAGACATGACTGAAAAGTAAATGAACACAGTTTATGCTTAAACAAAACAACTGTTCTTGCCTGTGCTTTCCTGCTGCCTCCATGCTTTTATTTGTGTTGTTCCCTACACGTTCGTGCACATATGCACCCTATACACACGTGCACATAACAGATACTGTTTCCACCTGTTGAAGTCTCTTTCAAAGCCCAGCTCAGATGTCACATTATTATGTCTTTCACTTTTTTTGTGCCTGTCTTACTGCTCTTGTTAATCTCTTAGAGGGCAGGTGCCATGTTTTAATTCTTTGTATCTCCCCAGCACTGAGCACATGGTTGGCACCCTGTAAGTTAAAGGAATGAAGCACCCTGTAAGTTAAAGGAATGAAGCAGCCAAGGTAGTGCGACTTAGACTGCCCGTTGTCAGCCTTTTTCCAGTGCTTTATTATGTCCTTCTCTTTCTAGTACACTGTGCTTTGTGGATGACATGAAATTGGGAGGGATAGTTACTATGATGGAAGACTGAATCAAGAGCCCAAAAGATCACTATAGGCTGGAGCAATGGGCCATAACTGAGAAGATGGCATTTAAATTTGCATTTAAGGGGTAAATGTAATTTTAGTCTGCATTTAGTCTGGTTCAAAAAAGGGAATTGTGTAGTATGGGGGAGATGTGGCTAGCTACCAGTTCATGCAAAAAGACCAAAGGTTTTTAGGTGACTACAATGTGGTTCAACCTGAAAAGCTAATGAAGGGGGGCGGAGCCAAGATGGCGGAGGGAAAGCAGTGACTTGCTAGAGCTCTCCCCCAAAGCCCTCCAAATGCCTACAAAAAATGACTCTAAACAAATTCTAAAGCAGCAGAACCCACAAAGAAACAGAGTAAAACAAATTTCCAGCCCAAGACAACCTGGATGGTTGATCAGAAAGGTATATCGCGCTGGGCTGGGAGAGGAGCGCAGTTCGGCGTGGGCGCGCAGGCCACAGCGACCCTGGAGCAGGCCTCAGAGGACTGAATCGTGGGCAGCTGTGGCAGTTTCCAGACTTCTCAACCCACGAGTGCCAAAGACAACTTAGAAGGTCAGTGGGAAAAGTCTGTGACTGCGGTGAGAGAAGAAGCTAGATCTCAGCCACCCCGAGGGAAGTGGCTGCCTTCTGAGCTTCAGGCCCGCAGACTGAGGGGGAATCGAGTGGCTGATCAGAGGGGGATTGCAGGGATCTCTTGCTTTGCCTGTGCTTGGATCTGGGTCACAGTTCTGAGGGGTGGTCCTGGGGCGAGGAGGAGCGCTGGCATGGTGGAGCTTGTTGTGGCGGTGGAGAGGAAACACCTTGCCCCTTATCATGCCATCTTGGAAGAACTGACACTTTTCAGGTCCCTAAAAGTATCTCTGAAAACAGAGATAAACAGATAAAACAGAGACAAACCCCCGAAGCTTGAGACAGTACATTTCTCCACATTGGAAACAGACTTACCTTAACAAAGAGTTTAAAATTCAAGTGATTGGTTGTGAGCATGAGCAAGCAGCGCAAAAAGAGTCAGACTATATTATCTTACTTTGGTGACAAAGAAGATCAAAACGTACAACCAGAAGAAGAAAACAAAGTCAAAGCTCCTACATCCAAAACTTCCAAGAAAAATATGAACCAGTCCCAGGCCTTGGAAGAGCTCAGAAGGGATTTTGAGAAGCAAGTAAGAGAAGTAGAGGAAAAACTGGGAAGAGAAATGAGAGTGATGCAAGAAAATCATGAAAAGCAAGACGACAGCTTGCTAAAGGAGACCCAAAAAAATACTGAAGAAAATAACACCTTAAAAAATAGCCTAACCCAAATGGCAGAAGAGGTCCAAAAAGCCAGTGAAGAAAAGAATGCCCTAAAGAGCAAAACTGGACAAATGGAAAAGGAAGTCCAAAAGATTACTGAAGAAAATACTTCCTTAAGAATTAGAATAGAGCAATTGGAAGCTAGTGACTTTATGAGAAATCAAGACACTGTAAAACAAATCCAAAAGAATAAAAAATTTGAAAACAATGTGAAATATCTCATTGGAAAAACAACTGACCTGGAAAATAGATCCAGGAGAGAGAATTTAAAAATTATTGGACTATCTGAAAGCCATGATCAAAAAAAGAGCCTAGACATCATCTTTCAAGAAATTATCAAGGAAAACTGCCCTGATATTTTAGAACCAGAGGGCAAAATTGAAATTGAAAGAATCCATCGATCTCCTCCTGAAAGAGATCCCCAAAGCAAAACTCCTAGGAATATTGTAACCACATTCCAGAGTTCCCAGGTCAAGGAGAAAATATTACAAGCAGCCAGAAAGAAACAATTCAAGTATTGTGGAAACACAATCAGGATAACACAAGATTTAGCTGCTTCTACATTAAGGGACTGCAGGGCATGGACTATAATATTCCAGAGGGCAAAAGAGATAGGATAACAACCAAGAATCACCTACCCAGCAAAACTGAGTATAATTCTTCAGGGAAAGAAATGGTCATTCAGTGAAATAGAGGACTTTCAAGCATTCTTGATGAAAAGACCAGAGCTGAATAGAAAATCTGACTTTCCAATACAAGACTCAAGTGGAACATGAAGAGGTAAACAGGAAAGAAAAATCATAAGAGACTTATTAAGGTTGAACTGTTTACATTCCTGCATGGAAAGATGATGTTTGTAACTCCTGAGACTTTTGTCAGCATTAGGGTAGTTGGAGGGAAAAAATTATATGTATGTATATATTTATAGATAGATAGATAGATAGATAGATAGAGGGCACAGGGTGAGTTGAAGATGAAGGGGTCACATCTGGAGAATAAAATGAAGGGGTGAGAGAGGATTATACTGGAGAAGGAGAAAGGGAAAGGTAGAACAGAGTAAATTATCTCACAAAAAAACAAAAAGGCTCTTACAGTGGAGGGGAACCAGGGGAAGCTGAGAGGAAATGACTGAATCTTATTCTCATAGGATTTGACTTAAGGAGGGTATAACATACACACTCAATTGGGTATGGAAATCTGTCTTAGCCTACAGGAAAATAGGAGGGGGAGGGGACAAGAGAGTAGGGGGATGATAGAGAGGAGGACAGATTGGGAAAGGGGGTAATCAGAAACAAATACTTCTGAGGAGGCACCAGGCTCAAAAGAAAGAAGAAATGGGTGGGCGGGATAGGATTAAGGGAAATAGAGTTAGTTTTCACAGCATGTCTACTGTGGAAGTGTTTTGCATAACTGCACATGTGTAGCCTATATTGAGTTGCTTGCCTTTTCAAAATGAGGGTGGGTGGGGAAGGAGGAAGGGAGAATATTTGGAACCCAAAGTTTTAAAAACACATGTTTAAAAAAAAATGTTTTCTGGGAACTGGGAAATTTTTCATGCAACTGGGAAATAAGAAATACAGGAGGTGTACAGAAATCTGTCCTGCCCTACAGGAAAATAGAAGGGGAAGTGGGGGAGACTTAGCAGGGAAAGGAGACCAGGGGAAGGGGTATTCAGAATGCATGCCATCTTGGGGTGGGGGGAGGGGCAAGATGGGGTGAAAATTTAGAACTCAAAATATTGTGGAAGTAAATGTTAAAAACTAAAAAGAAAAAAGAAAAGAATTTAAAAAAAAAAGAAAAGCTAATGAAACATAAGGCTACATCAGTAGAAATATAAAAGAATCAATAGAAATCTGGTTTCCAGAACAAAGGAAGTTAATTTTAGGTCCCACTATCCTCCTCTTTGATCAGATATTATCAGGTGGACTGTGGTCAGTTCTGGGCAGTCTTTAGGAACTGGGATATTAACAAACCAGAGTCCAAAGAGAAGAAAGTGACTTATCATTTTTTCTATTTTAAAAATAGAAACTAGATTTCACTTGATAAGTTGAATATTTGATTCACATTCAGTCATGTTGGGGAAGTTCTGTGCTTCTGGTTTTTCCCATGAGTAATGATGATTTTCTTTAAATTTTTTTAGGCAAAGTGTTATTCTTCTGGAAGCAGGAAAAGTTTCCTATCTGGCTTGTTAGAAAATATCAAACAAGAATTAGCAAAAAACAAGGAAATGAAAGAAAGTATAAAAAAATTCAGAGATGAAGCTAAGAAGTTGGAAGAATCAGATGCACTTCAGGAAGCAAGAAGGAAATATGTAAGTCATTTAACAGAACATGGTGCTGGTTCACTTTGTGTTTTTGAGAGTGGGAGAGAATGGAGATTTGAGAAGGGAAGTTCATAAAGTCACAGAATGTCAGAGCTGAAAAATGCATCAAGTCCCCAAAGGGTCTTTTTGTCCCAGCTCTGTGCCTCAGGAAAGGATATTATTTGTTTAAGCTCACATGCCTGGTTAGTAGCAGAGCAGATCTGAACCGAGGTCTCATGGCTTCCAGCCCATTATTCTTTCTATTTCACCAGCTAATAAGGTTTGATTAGATAAACTGCCTTTAGATGTAAGTAGAATAAACTGCTTTAGGAGACAGCGCATTTCCCCTTAACTGGAGTTTTTTTGAGCAGAGCCTAGATGGTCCCTCATCAAGAATATTACACAGGGAATTCTTAAGACCTCTGAAGTCCTTTCAGACTTTTTCAGTTCTTCAGATACTTACTGGTAGAGTCATGTGAGGACAGGACCTGTGTTTGATTTTCTTATGCTTTTTTCCCTAAAGAAATTAAATTTTAAAAATTTATACTATAACTAAAGAATTCTAGCTCAGCTCCCATTACTGTGCAATGAATTTCCATTTTGTTGATGGATCTCATTGGACTTGAAATTTTTAACGATTTGTTATATAGCTTGTGTGCTACTCTTAGCCTGTCAAAGGCTTTGATTTAACTGAAGAGCCACAGTAAAGATGCAAGAGGGAATTATGCCCTTGGTTGCAGCATTATGGCCAGACCTGTTTTATTTTTATTTCTTAATTTTACCTCAGTAATAGCCTGTTTGTTGGGTGACATTAAAGACCATGGAATTCTCATGGGACAGACAATTTGGATATGACCCATAACTGGTTTGTAATGGGATTTAAGCAGTATGGAACATTAGATTTTATCATGTATAATAGCAACAAATGATATAGTTGGGGATAAGAGTGGAAAAAAAATTGGGGTGTGTTGATCTGCCATGAAGTGGGCAGGGAAAGAGATACAGTTGGAGGATATAAGGAGTTCTTTATCCTGGAATGGTTTTGCTACCATGTGTTTAGGCTGTGACAAGAGGAAAATTACCTTCCCCTTTGTCCAGAAAGGTGTTATGGGCAGGTCGATTACTCTGGGGCTAGAATGAGACTCAAGAAGTCCTGGGCCAGCAGCTTTCATTTACCTGCTATAGTAAGAAGGCTGGTTGTCTGAGGCTTGCTCCCTCTCCATGCAGTCCCTGTACCACAGCCCTGGAGCAGCCCTGAGACCCCCTCTAGTTAAAGAAGAAAGTCAGGTCTATGAGCATGGAATTTATCAGGGCAGAAGGACTTACAACAGGCTGTCAGGGAAAGAATGAACTTTTCTGGTTGTTTCTAACCCTGTTAAAAATTAAATATAATTGGTGGCTAATTTCTGTCTTAATAAAACTGATCTTCTCTATTATAGAAAACCATTGAGTCTGAAACAGTCAAAACATCTGAAGTAATTAAGAAAAAAATTGGAGCATTCACTGGTACAGTGAAAGAGGTAAGAGACTAGAACATGGCCTTGAGTAGGGCCTTCCTCTGATTTCCACTTTTGTTGTCTTCACTGCTCACTACCACCTCCTGGTATCAGGACCTTCTCCAAGATGGTTCCATCCTCCCTTCTAGCTTCAGTCTCACTATTCCTTCCCTTCATTCATTCTGTGTTTCAGCTGAACTACATGACACTGTCTCCCAAATGTGTTCTGTTTCTGTCTCTGTACAGAGTCTTGGCTCACACTGTTCCTTATCCTTTCCTCTTAATTTCCTACCTGCCTTTAAAGTCCAACTCAAGGGCTACTGTCTCCATAAAGCCTTCTTTGATATTTGCTATTGTGTAACACCCTCCACCTTATAACCCACATAGCACTTTGCCTCTCCATTGTGCATCTCTTCTTGCTATGTATTATAATTAATCTGTTTGTATCATTTGTTTGTACCAGACTTTAAGCTCCCAGAGGGCAGGTTGCATATTTTCTTTAATTTTTGTATTTTCACTAGCTTTAAGCACAGTGTTTTACCCTTAGTAGGCATTTAATGAGTGTTTGATGATGAAATGAATAAATACTTGTAAGTCAAGAAAGTTGAAGAGAGCTTACTCAGAATGTGGACTTTGGTTCCTAATCCTAAACTTTACAAAAATTAGTGTATTGGATTAAATTAGGAGGGTCCAAGTCAGTCTTTTGAGAGTCAGTCACTGTTTTTTGAATTGCTTTTAGACACAAATATTCTTTTTCCTCTCTCCTCCCCCTTGTCCTTTCTTTCCCTCATTTTCTTCCTCCTCCTTCCCCTCCCCCTTTGAACTGCTCAAGTGTTGACTCTTTCAAAAAGGCTTTCCTGATTTCCCAAATCACTCTGTATTTATTTTGTATTATACTGTGTTTGCTTATCTGTAAACATGTATCCCTCCTGTAAAATGTAAGTTCTTGCATTGGTATTTGTATCCGCAGCACCTGGTACAATGCTTGTGTGTTGTAGGTATTTAATAAATGCTTGTTGATTGATTGGTGTGTGTAAGCAAGCTGAATTGTGTTAAATGCCTGAGGGTATGTTTTGACCTGCTGGCTCCCTGGTTTGTGTGCTGGATGCCTAGGTTGCTGTGGACGTGGGGGGGCGGGGGGGGGGACGACAATCTGAGAAGTTAGAACTGAGCCAGGATGCCAAGAATGCTCGTTACACCTAGGCTACCTCTTGTTTTGGGGGAGTCCTTGAGGGTGGGGGAGGACGAGGCCACTGCTGGGAGTTGTTCTGTATGGACTTATGGGGAAATCCCATTTTGGCCTGGGCTCCCCTAGAATCCTCTAGACTTTCAGGACTGAACTGGGGACTGATCTGAAGCCAACCCTATCCTCCAGATCAGCACTGGGCCTGAGTGAATCTATTGGGAATAAGGCCACTGGTGACAAAAGGCAATATGTGTTATGCTTTTCTGTAGCAAGGAGCTTCTGTACTGCCAGAGGAGAATTGGCAAGGCCATGGAATATAGGCTGTATTGAGGGCCCTAACCACTTTTGTCTCTTGTGCTAGAGTTTGGATGAAGTAAGTAAAAGTGACATTGGCCGAAAAATTCTAGAAGGCATGGAAGAAGCAGCCAAAACAGCCAAGCAGTCTGCAGAGTCAGTGACCAGAGGTGGGGAGAAGCTGGGCAAAACGGCTGCTTTCAAAGCCATATCTCAGGTAAGCCAGTGACTGGGGGAGCTCAGAGGATATGCTTTGTTCACATGGTATCAGGTCATAGGTTCTGTAGCTGGAAGGAGCCCTAGAGTTCAGCTCATCCACCACCCTTACCCTCGAGATGAGGAGGTAGGGGCCCAGAACAGTGAAGGCTCCTAACATTGGGCACATGGTAGAGCTGGAGCTGGAATGCCTTGGGTTTGCTTTTCTCTCCTTTGGTCTTTAATCATTTTTTTAAATTTGCCTGATGGAGAGCCTGAGGCAAAAAGCATTCTGATTTTTTCAGCTAAATAGCTGATCAGGCTAAAGAAAGGCACAGAGCCTCCCAGCTGTTCTTCAGACTGATTGGCTTTGACACCTAGTGGTCTTCTCAGAAGTGGAATGGAGTTTATTAAGTCAAATGAGCTTCATTGTCCAAAAAACGGGCAACATAAGGACACAAGAAAATAAAGGCCAAAGTCTAATATTGCAGATACATAATAGTAATGTTCATGGTTGCATGAGTAGAGATGCTGCCTACTCGTTGTTCCCTGTAATTCAAGTTCAAGAACTTTTTGTATTGTCATCTTCAGCAAATCTCAGTAATTTAGTAGAGGGTTTGGGAGGGATTCAGTCTAGCCTCCCATGGATCCAGAAACTAGTAGTGCCTTGAAAACAGGTGATAGCTTTTTGTGATCACCTGAATGGTTATGCTTTTCCTTAGGGAGTTGAAAGTGTGAAGAAGGAACTAGATCAAAGCGTACTAGGACAAACAGGCCCCTACCGAAGGCCAGAGAGACTTCGAAAACGGACTGAGTTATCTGGAGAGAAAATCAAAGAGGATAAAGTATTTGAACCCAATGAGTAGGTATTTGACAAACTAAATCCCTTAGGTTATTGACTACACCTGGCTTTGATTTTTTAACCATTTTATTTTATGTAGGTAGGAAAAGAAGCTGACCCTGTAGCTTGATCCCATGTTCTAGGCCCTCGTGACTAGAGTGTTGTTTTATTCTGGGGTTATTTTCAGTTATCTGTCTCTAACTTAATTTTCTGAGATGGTCCAGAAGAGAGTTCATGGGTCTGGTTCCTGTTTTTTCTACCAAGGATCTCATGCATCTCTGCATTGGATTCACAGAGCCCAGATCATGAGATCTGGAAGATGGAAGGGATCCTAGAAGTCAGCCAGTCTATCCCCTAATTGAGCCCAGGAAGGGGGGAATGATTTGCCCATGGAAGAGCTGGGGTTTGACCTTGGTCCTCTGGCTGCAAATCCCAATGTTGTTTCCGCTTCACCGTGGAGCATCCCTTTTGGAATCAGAAACAACAAATGAAGGGAGCTTCTTAATTGGGTACATTTACATATTGAGTTTTATACACACACACACACACTCTCTCTCTCTCTCTCTCTCTCTCTCTCTCTCTCTCTCTCTCTCTTACGTATATCAGAGCAGTGGATTCATCTGTGACAAAAGACAAGGGGTAGGATTGTTGTGATCTGAAAAAGGCAGGAAACAAGCAGTAGATAGATGCATGTGTGGGCTGGACTGGGGCATTTTGACCATCGATGGTTTTCCTGGAAGTATCTATCATGTTCCCTTTTCAGAGCTCAGGCCAAGGTTACTGATGAAATGAATGCCTTGTGATTTTCCCCAGGGAAGCAATGGGAGTTGTGCTGCACAAGGATTCAAAATGGTATCAACAGTGGAAAGATTTCAAGGACAACAATGTCGTCTTTAATAGTAAGTGGCAAAAAACTTTCTTGACCTTGGGTCATTTGGGGTGCAGCAGCCACAGCATCCTGTCTGAAGTCAGCTTGGAGAAGGGTCTTTAGTCCTCTAGGGATAGGCCTGAGCCCTGTGCTGATAATGTTTCATCAGGGACTTGGAGAAAAGCAGGTGATAAGGATGGCTAACATGCTGGATGACAGGATACAAACAGATCTTAATAGACTTGAATAATAGGCTAAATCTAGATGCAATTGAAGTAAACATAAGTACTCTTCTTGGGTTAACAAAATCAACTTATAAACTCAAGATGGAAAAGGCTTGGTTAAACACCAGCTCATAAAAAAGATCTGGGTATTTCACTAGCCCATCAGCTCAGCATGAGTCACAGGGTAGCCCAGCAGCCAGGCGGGCTAATGGCATCTTGGACCGCATAGAGAGACACAGTGACTGAGAATGAGGGTCCTAATGGACCATATTTGAAAGGTTGTGTTCAACGTGGGGTATATTTTATTTTATTTTATTTTTATTTTGTTTTTTGTTTTTGGTGAGGCAATTGGGGTTAAGTGACTTGCCCAGGGTCACACACACAGCTAGTGAATGTTATGTCTCTGAGGCCAGATTTGAACTCAGATCCTCCTGACTCCAGGGCCGGTGCTCTGTCCACTGCATTGACAACTCCAGGTCCGGTTCTCTGTCTGCTGCATTGACAATGTAAGAAGAATCCAGGGAAAAAAGACCAGCATAGCATGATAGAGATTAGAGATTCTGCCGTATTGGGGTTCATTGAAGGAGCTGGAGAATTAAAAGGCTTGGTGGGATGTTATCCTTCTTCACTTTGACCCCAGAGGACAGAACAAGGAGCAACAGGTGGGAGTTATGGATTGTCAGGTTTTGCCTCAACATAAAGAAAATTTTCCTAACAATCAAAGCAATTTAAAAATGTGCTGGACTAGAGATGGCACCTCCCCCTCGTTGGAGATTTTTGGGTAAAAGCTGGATAAACTCTTGTTGGTGGGTGTTGTCTAGAAGATTCTTGGTCAGGTGCAGGTAGATCTAGATGGTTTCTGAGATTCTGTCAGTCAATTGTCAGGCATTTATTAAGTGTCTGCTTCATGCCAGGCAATGTGCTGGACTCTGAGAATATACAGATAGAAAAAATCCCAACTCTTCTTTGACCTTAAGGTAAAAAGGGAAGAGGGAGGAGAGGGTGGAGTTAAAGGAAACACAGAATTTCAGAGTTGGACAGGTCCTCAAGAGGCAGTACGATTAGTGGAAACAGTGCCAGCTTTGGAGTCAGGAAAACTTGGGTTCAGATCTTGATCCTGACTCTGTGACCAGGGGCCTGTCACTTAACCTCTGATTACTGACCTTCCTAAATGCTATGTAAATGTCATTGTTATTACTACATGGAGACAGCTATTGTATCCCCCTAAGTTTTCTCTTCTTTAGGCTAAGCATCACCTTAAGGAAGGGCATAGAATCTCCAGTACCTGATGTGGAGATTTTGTCCAGCTTCTTGGAGGGTACCTGCTGGAAAAGAGTGAGGGAGAAAATCTTTGATCTACAAGGTAGGGAGATACCTGGAAGAGCTCTTGTCACAACAGACGCCCCTGTCATGGCAGCAGGCAAGGAGGTGGTTCTCCTGAGGGTGTTCCATCTTTATTGGTAGAAAGTTGAGAAAACAGGATCCTTCATCTTAATCACTGATCATTCAGGCAGCTGGTTTAATTCCCCACCACACCCACACAGAGCACTTTGTTGCCTTGGCTGGTAGTGTTTGCATTCTCAATGAGCTATGGAATTAGTTGGGAAAGGTCTTTTTTTTTTTTTTCTTAAATAAATGGTCCATTTTTTCATGCTCTTTCAATGTATTGATCAGTTGTGCTGGTATTTTTTCCCTCTTGAAACGCTGTTTGGTATATGGGCTGGTTCTCTGCAGGTAAATGCTTGGTATAACTATAATGATGTAAAATAAAGAAGATATCAATTAAAGCTCATTTAAAGTAATAAACAACTGACCAAAAAGAAAAACACCAAGAAAGAGTGGTCATCAAGCCTTTGCCTGAAGGGATGAGAAAATATACCTTCCTCCCTTCTTTGTAAAGGATGGCAACTGTGGCTGCGGAGCATTGTGGAATACACACAATTTTTGCTTTACGTAAATTCATATTACACAAAATCATCTTTATATAAAGAATTCTGAAAGAAATTCCCATTCCTTCCACCCCTCCAAAAAAAAAAAAACTTGATTTTACTGTGCACTATTGGACACTCTCTCCATTCTTGCTCCTGCACTTGGTGCTCCATGGCCTCCTCCCCACCCCACTAAATGTGAAGATGAATTCCACTTGTCATCGATACATAGAATGTGTACGTGCATACAGACAACACAAAATCCAGTAGACTTGAGAGACAAGCAACTCCTGTTGCAAGACAACTCAGCAGGTATCACATCCAAATAGCCCTGAGTGAAACAAGACTGTCAAATGAAGGCCAGCTTACCAAAGTTGGAGCTGGATACATATTTTTCTGGAGTGGTCCCAGTGATGGAGAGCACTGTGAAGCTGGCATAGGTTTCACAATCAAAACTAATCTTAAGTCAACAGGTTTGTATGCCTTCCAAAAGGAGTTTATGACAGGCTCATGACAACGAGATTTCCCCTTGCAGGAAAGCACCGTACCACCATCATCAGTGTGTATGCTTCCACCAAAAGGAACCTCATTAAGGGTTCCTAATTCTGGGTGACTTTAACACCAGAGTAGACACAGACTATCAGACATGGCAGGCAGTCCGTGGGAGGAATAGAGTCAGCAACAGCAACAGTTACTTACTACTGAAGACTTGTGTCTCATGACCCTCTCATCACCAACACTGTCTTCCATTTACCTAAACACAATAAAACTTTGTAGATGCACCCTCACAGCAAACATTGGCATTTAATAGATTATGTCATTGTAAAGAGAAGAGATAGACAAGATGTGAGCATGATGAAGGTGATGTGTGGCACAGTGTTGGACAAATCATAGACTTACCCTCTCCAAGCCAAACATTTGCATTCAACAAAAGTGGTGGCCCCAAGGCAAGACAACTACCAGAAGACTTAATGTCAACAGATTAGAGTGCTTCTCCGAGTGCAGTTTGTTGCTAACTTGAAGGGAAAACAGCCAATGCATGATTGACAATGGTGGAGCAGAAAAGGAGCAGGGAGCTTTCAGAGCTTTGGTGTACAACACTACATTTACTTACCTGGGTCAGAACTCTCACAGACCTCAAGATTCATTTGATGAAAATGATGAGGAAATTCAGAAACTGCTGAATGGAAAACAAGAACTCCCCATTGTTTACTAGGAGGATAGTTCATCCATCTCTAATAAGGCAGTGTTTAACTCCATCAAAAGTAAAGTGCAGGGGCAGCTAGGTGGCACAATGGACAGAGCTCCAGCCTTGGAGTCAGGAGGACCCGAGTTCAAATTCGGCCTCAGAAACTTGACACTTACTAACTGTGTGATCCTGGGCAAGTCACTTAACCCCTATTGCCTCACCAGAAAAAAGAAAAGAAAAAACAAGCAAGTAAAGTACAAGCAAAGCTTAGAAAGATGCAGGATTCCTGACTCAGTAAGGAGACAGATAAAATTCAGTTTTACATTGACAATAACAATCCAGTGTGCTTTTATGAGGCTATTTGTGGGTCAGAGACCTATATGGTGCATCAGCTACTCAGTGCTGATGGTGCCACATTGATTAGTGATATGTTCGTGTTCCTGGAGAGATGGGCTGAATACTTCCATAATGTTTCCAACAAACCATCATCATTCAGTTCTGAAGCCACTGGCTGTATACCTCAAGATAAAGTCAGTCCCTCTCTAGCCAGAATCCAACTGAAAAAAAGGTTTTGAATGCCATTAGGTTCCTCTCATTTGGCAAAGCTCCTGGTACTGATTCTATTCCAGATGAGATTGATAAGGTGGAGGTCCACTCTTCATAACAATGCTGACTGAAATCTCCTAGGTCATATGGCAAGAGGAGGTTATCCCTCAAGAATTCGAGGATGTCTCCATTGGCCATCTCTAGAAACGCGAAGGAAATAGACTGTCTTGTGACAGTGACGGTGCGGGTCTTATTCTTAGTCGTTACTGGCGAGATGGTTGCCAATTCTTAGTCGTTAACTGGCGAGATTGTTGCCAGAGTCCATAGACCAATCTCTTCACCTGAGAGCCAGTGTGGCTTCAGAAAGGGCTGGTATGGTGTTTGATGCCCAACAACTCAGGGAAAAATGCCAGGAGCAGAAGAGAGGACTGTACACAACATTCGACAATCAGACCAAGGCCTTTGGTACTATCAGTTGTGAGGGCTTGTGGAAAATTGATCTCAGAATTTGGTTGCAGTTCATCAGTATTGTATGTCACTTTCATGACAGCATGCTTTCCCAGGTTCTGGATAATGGAAGATGCTGTCTGTCTTGCTTTCCCGGGCAGCAGTGGAGTGAAGCAGGGCTGTGTGCTTGCCCCCATGCTTTTTACCATGATGTTTACAGCCATCTTACTGTATACCTTCAACAAGGATGAAAATGACATGAAGGTCAGCTACTGCACTGATGGCAAATTATTTAGCTTGAAAAGGCTATAAGCCAAGATTCAAGAGGAGAAAGAGTTGGGTGTGTGACTTTTTTTTCCCACAGTTTTTTCACAGTGCAGCCTCTGAGGCTGAGATGCAGCAGAGTATAGATCAGTTCTCTGCTGCTTATGCTAATTTTGGCCTACAGGAAAACAGAAGTTCTCCACCAGCCAGCACCCGGTACATCCATACATAGAACTATTGGTTACAACAAGTGGAGAAATTTTGGGTACTATGGTTAAGTTCACTTACCTTGGCACTATACTTGCAGCAATGTCCACATAGATGATGACATTGACATACACATTGCCAGAGCTAGCTCAGTGTTTTGGAGACTGACAGAAAGTGTGGGAGAGGAGATGGATTAGCCTGCCTAGTAAACTGAAGGTCTGCAGAGCAATTGTGCTGACGTTATTGTATGCCTGTGAAACCTGGACAGTCTACCAGCACCATGCCAGGAAACTGAGTCTCTTCCATTTGAATTGTCTTAGGAAGATTCTGAAGATCACCTGGCAAGATAAGGTAATAACCAGATACTGGGGTCCTTTCTTGAGCTGAACTGCCAAGCACACTGCAGAGAGGGTAATTTCAGTGGGCTGGCCATGTTGACCTAATGTTGACATAAGACAGTTTTATGGAGAGCTCACGCAGAGCAAGCACTCACGTGGAGCTTAGAAGAGGTGATACAAGGCCATCCTCAAGGTCTCTCGAGAACTTTGTGAGATTTGGGAGATACTGGCACAGGACCCCCCAGCGCTGGGTCCACATCAAAGAAGACATTGCTGTGTGTGCGAAGCAGAATTGCAGGAGCTCAAAAGAAATGAGATGCACAAACTTAGAGACGTCTGTCCACCCCAAAGGTTCATATAGACTGTGTGTGCCTGATCTGTGGTAGAACCTCGTGAGCTCATTGGTCCCATCAGCCCTAGTCAGACTCACTGTACATGCACTCCAACATAGTGACGTCATTTTGGTTCTCTTGGAATGCCAAGGACAGCAACCAGCCAATCAACAAAAGAAAGAAGGCTTCCCTGACCGGATCTTGGCTGCTGAGGCCCAGGCAGGGCTTTGGAGGAGGCTGTTGGTGGCTTCAGCCATGGCTTTGTTGGCTTCAGAACAAAAGGCAGTTAGATCTCACCTTTCCCTGTCTTCTCTTTCCATTTTATTCACAAACCAAATTTTACTTTCTTGTAACCAGATTCGAATCAATTATGTGTAACAGTCACCTGAGTGCAAGAGGACGCTGACTAGGCATGAATAGGACATTATATACTTAGATTAGAACCAAACTGGTGAAACAAATGACTGCTCTTGCTACAATGTACTCGACAGCCCTGGGCACTGAAGAGGGGGTATAGGGCTATTGACTCTTGCTTTCTAGAACCTCAGTCTTTGCACACACAGAGCTCTTTACAGTGGCAGGCTGTGTGACCAGTGCCAAATAAGGGAAGTTAAGTCAGTAAGCATTTATGTGTATGTGCAAATCACTCAGGATACAAAGAGAGGTAAAAGAGCCCCTACCCTTGAGGGGCTCACAATCTCACAAGCAAAAATGTACATGCAAGCTGTATACATGAGAAATAGGAAATAAGAGGAAAGGCATTAGAATTAAAATGGGTTGGGAAAGGCTTCCTGTAGAAGATGGGATGTTAAACCAGGGAAATCAAGAAGTGAAGGTGAAGGAGAGAATTCTGGTAATGGAAGATAGGAAGTGCCTAGAGCTGAGAGATGGATTGTCCTGTTTGTGGAACAGTGAGGAGGGCCAGTGTTACTCAATCAGAGTACCCGGGGGAGATATAAGGTATAAAAGGAATGGAAAGATTGGGATTGGGGGAGGGGAATTGGTTACAAGGGGCTTTGAACACCAAACAGAGGATTTAGTACTTGATAAGAGATGATGAGGTCACTAAGTGATATGTAGAAGGATAAGAAATGGCCCAGTACAGAACCCTGTGGGCCACCCATAGTCAGTGTCACCCTTAAGGATCCAGCAAATGAGACAGAGTGGGCAGAGAGATGGGAGGAAAGCCAGGAGAGTAGTGTCCTGAAAACCTAGAGGAGAGAGTGATAGTGTCAAAGGCTGCAGAAGAGTCAAGAAGGATGAGGATCCAGCAAAGGCCACTGGATTTGAAAATCAGGAGATCACTGGCAACTTTGGAGAGGGCAGTTTCAGTGAAATAGAAGGTTGGAATCTAGATTTTAGGGGGTTAAAAAGAGGACGAAAGGAGAGGAAGTCACCTGTTGTAGATGGCCTTATCTGAGTTCATCTGTGGGAGAGATCAGTTGGAGGGGTTCAAGGAAGAAGGCTCCAGAGATAGAACATGAGACCCTGTGCTTAGACGTTGGGAGGGATGGATTCCATCCTGAACTTCGCAAAGTAAATGAATGGAAAAGCTAATCATGTGCTAAGTACTGGGGTACAAACAGAAACAATATTCTCATGAAAGAAACCACACAAACAGGGGAGTGCTAACCAGGGATGGACACTTTAGTCCTCGTGAATGGAGACATAGGGGAGGAGCTTGCTTTAGCCCTTTGCCCAGTGGCAGAGTCCACTTGGTTGTGGTTCTTGTACTGAGGCTATATGAGTATGGCTGGGGAGCAAAAAGTGAAATGCGGCATGTTTGGGACCTTCCTGAAAGAATGGACCAGGGAGACTGGCTTCAGATATTTGAAAAGCCCTCATAGGCAGAAGTGTCTGGCACAAAGGAGGCCCTTCATAAATGCTTGTTGGTTAGGTGACCTTAGATGGCAGGCCCAGAAGAATGTAGGGAAGGTGCAGAGCAGCAGTTTTCTGACAGGAGAAAGAGAAGTCAAGGAGAGCTGAGCTTTTGAATCTAGCTAATTGGGAGAGTGCCATTGACAAAGGGGACCGTTTTAGTAGATGGCTTGGGTTGGGAGACAGCCTAATGGAGATGTGGGATTTGGATTGGGAGAGAGGTCATCTGTCTGCATTGGTCCAAGCATAGAGTGAAGCTCCCCAAGTTGTATTTGCCCCAGAGCAGATTTAAAAGTGCTTCCTCAAGCATTTGACTAATCTCAAGTACCCACTTGAGAGGGGTTGTCCTCTTCCTTGCTGACCCCTCATCAAGTCCTGCCCGCTGTGTAAAGCTGTTCACAGGAAGAGACCTTGTCGTCCGATCTGATCTCTTGGTGTTTAATGGCATAATTTTTGGATTGACATTGAACAACATAATTTGAGAAGACCCATTGAAACCTGAAGAAATGCACAGAACACGGCATTTGAAAGAAGTAGAATATTTGTGCTGTTTTGCTCAAGTTAATGTACATTTATGAACTCTTAGTTTATGGTGTCATGATCAACAGTATTTTTAAAATTTTTTCTCTTTAGGTGCTTGTGTTGACAGTAACTAATGTTAGAATGAATTTTTGAAATAAAGATAAACAGTTTATTCACAGGTCCTCCTATCTGCTTTGCTTTCAGGATTCTTTGAGATGAAGATGAAGTACGATGAAAGCGATAATGCCCTCATTCGGGCATCTCGAGCAGTGACAGACAAGATTACTGATTTAGTAGGTAAGCAGACCACCCTCCCCCAGGACCCAGGAACCGAGGGTGAGCACACTGCAGATACTCGTGACAAAGACTGCCATGCAGTTGGGAAGAGGAAGCTTCCAAAATCTGTGGTGCTGGGCCAGGTGTTGGGAGGTTAGTTGTACAGCCCGCCACTGGGGGTGGGACCCTGAGGCTTGATTAAGAATCTCATTCATCAGGTGGCCTGTTCTCGAAGACAGAGATGTCTGAAGTTCTGACTGAAATCCTCAAAGTGGATCCAGGTTTTGACAAAGATAAATTTCTGCAGCAATGTGAACGGGATATCATTCCCAATGTCCTAGAGGTAGGTGTTTCATGTGAGGCCCCTCAACACTTCTCCAGCATTTCTGCTTCTCAAGATTTTCAATTTCTTATGAAGGCCTATCAGTGAACATTCATCACTAACTGATCTGATTGAGGGACAATCCTAGTCCATCAGTATCCTTTGATTCTTCAACAAACCCATCAGGCATGTCATTGTTCTTAATTCCTCAGCTTTGGCTAATTAAAGATGAGGTTCATCCCAATCCCATCCCTGACTAGAGAAAGACTTTCAGGTTCTCAGAGTACTAATCACTTTGCATTTCATGTTTGATCAGTGGAAGCCCTGGCCTGGCTTGGCCTGGGACGTGCCTCAGCGAGTTGGGGAGGAGGGGATGGAGCAGCAAGGAGAGTTTGTCCCACAGAGAAACCGGGGCATTACTGTGAATCCTGCTACTGTTAATATAGCCCTCCTCTTTAAGGAAGTTTCTGACTTTCTTGAATGGTAGTGAGAGAATCTTATGATCATGCAGTTTGATAGATTGGGAAACTGAGACATGGGCAAGCCCCATTCAGGGGTAGATTTGAGGTTAGAACCAGGTTTCCTGGCTCCTGATTTGACTTGCTGCTGAACTCTTAACTGAACATTTTTGCAATTTTTCATATTCATCCATCAATTCAGCCAGTACTCTCTAGGTGTAGGTGAAGGAGATTCATGGGTGATTAGCCCCCTTCTCTCCCTAGCACCTCCCCCTTGTTTCCCACCTTTTGGACAGCGACTTGTGGTAGTTTGGGAAGATCGTACAAAAGCAGACTTCAGAGGGAGACTTAATTTGTTCTCACAGTTTTGTCTTTGCTTTCTCTTACCTTTCTTGCAGGCCCTTACCTCCATTTAGGACAAGAATCTCCCAATTTCTCTTTGCCGACTAACTGAAATCTGGTCACTTGTGTGTTGCAAAGCACACGTGCTGTGATGACCTGCTTCATTGATTATAGCTTTGCTGCCAGAAATAGAGATGATAAAGGAGGCTTGGGGTTGTGTGTTACGTCAGCATGTGTGTCTTTCTGGACTTTGGTTGGGTATTCCTTCCCTTTCTGATGAATTAGGCTGCAACTTTCATGTTGTTCGAGAGAGAGAGAGAGAGAGAGAGAGAGAGAGAGAGAGAGAGAGAGAG
>NW_020945095.1:0-25941 GCF_900497805.2 Vombatus ursinus | reverse complement strand
CAATATGGCGGCGGCGATAAGGGGTGGATGGTGCCGCTGCTCCCGGGTGAGGTGCTGGGCGAGCGGAGGGGGGAAGGGAGAAGAAGGAAGGGGCGCGGCGCGATCCCGGCCTCGGGCTGGCCCCCGGGCCGGGCCTGGCCTGTGTGCTCCGGGGCTCCCAAGGGGCGGGGCCGAGCGGCATGCTTCGGCTTGGGGAGGGCGAGCCGGCGAACGCTCGGGGGCGAGGCCGTGATTGTGGCGGCCCGGCCTGGACCCCTCCGACCCCGACCTTCCTCGTCACCTTGGGGCCCGCGAGGCTTTCAGCCCTCCTAAGCCTAGCGATTTTGGGGCCCTGGGTGGGGGGCTGCTGCCCCGGAACGCGGCTACTCCGGGAAAGGGGTGGAGGGGCCACCGAGGTCTTGGGGCCTGCCGCCCGCAAGCACGACAGCTTAGGCCCTGAGCGACCACAGCCCCCTCCTGCAGATGAGGAAACTGAGGCCCACAGAGTTGAAGGGAGTAGCCCAAGGTCACACAGTAGTGTACGTTAGACTGGATAGGAACCTAAGTCCTGCCTTTGCAGGGGAGGGTTCTTGCCCCAGGTCACACAACTGGTAGTAATTGTCTGAGATTAGAACCCACGTCCAGTGCTTTCCTTCCTGGGCCATGCTGCCTTGTTTTAGACTTGAAAAAACTGAGGGCCACTCCTGCCAGTCTTTCCTCAGCTAGAGCCCAGGCCAGGGACAAGAGGGAGAAAATGACAAGGGAGGGTGATGTCACAATGTGAAAGCCAGCATTTGAGTTGAAGAACAGTAGAGTCAGGACTGGGCGGCAGTTGTGGGGGTAAAAGTTGGGGAGCGGTTTACTGGAGACTCAGTTTAGCTCAATATGTCATCGCTGTGCCCTGGCAGCCTAAAAGGCTATTTCAGAATCTATTGAAGAGAGTAGTAGGGCTCAGAATGAAAGATGATGGTCATTAGTCAGACCCTGTCATGATCAGTTCCCAACACATATTTTAAGAATATTGTCCAGCCTAAGAGTTTTTGGGGGATGGTGAAGGACCTTGAGTCTATGACATAAGGACCAGTTGAAAACTGGAATTCTTAGCCTGGGGTAGAGAGGACTTGGGATAGATATTTAATGGCTATCTTAAAGTGTTTGTAAGGCTCAGACCCTGAAGACAGATTAGATTAGACTTGTCTTGATTGGCCTTGGAGCAGAGCTAGGAGCAGTTTGGGTAGAAGTTACAGGGAGACATATTTAGCCTAGAATAAATAAAACTTCCTAAAAGTTGGAGCTACCCCTAAGTGTAATAGACTGCTGAGAGGTGCTGCGTTTCCCCTCACTGAAGATTTGCAAACAGAGACCAAATGATTACTTGTTGGGTCTGTGGTAGATTCCTGTGGAGGCTCATGTTGTATTAGATGGCCTCTGAGGGTCATTCAAAGCCAGCCTTTCTTACCTGGTTCTGACTGGGCTGCTTGAGGATTCTGCTTGTTCTTATCTGACCATATCCAAAGTGTTGTATTCAGTTCTGGGCTTAGCTTAAGAAAGAACATAGATAAGATGGAAAGTATCCTTGCCATAAGAGGATCAGTTGAAGGAACTGAGTATGTTTCAGCTGGAGAAGAGAAGGATCAGAGTGGGTGAAGGGACGTGACAGTAGTTTTCAAATATTGGAAACATTGTCATAATGAAAAAGATTGAATTTTTTGCCCTCAGAGGACAAAACCAGTAAAGTGTGGAAATTGAAAAGAGTTGAATTAGGACTCTGACAATTACGTCTATCCATAAATGGAATGGTCTGCCTTGGAAGGTAATGAGTTCTTCCATAGGAGCACTTAATGCGCAGTTAGAATGACCATTCGCCAGGAGTGTTAAATTGGAAACGCTCTTTCAGCTATGGATTGAACTGGGTGATTACTGTGGTTCCATCTAGTTCTAAACTTAGGTAATTCTGTGATTCTCTTCTCTGGGAGGGGATAAAATATTACTGGGGGAGAAGGTTGTGCATCTGTCTCAGAATTTATGTAAAATGAAGGAACCATATTATTGCCCTACAGTGCATCTTGGAATAGGAGCAGACTCTGTACACCTTTCACTCCCTGTCCTTGCTCAGCCCTTCAGCAGCAACATAGGATATACTAAGTATGAACCCAGCTCCTCCTAAAACTGACACAACTCAGTCTCTCCTATAGCTGGACGTGCAACACAAAAGTTATCGCAGAACTGTATCACTGAGTTTCCAGGGACTTAAAAAGTCAGAAGCAGTTGAATCTTGTGGCATTAGTGGTCTGATCTAAAAGCATTAGAACAAAAGACCAGGGTTCTGATCCTGGCTCTGTCTGTAATCAGTGAAAGAAATGGGGGGAGGGGAGGAAACTGGGGCCCAGAGAATGGAAGGGGACTTACCCAAGTCACACATCAGGTTATAGGTAGAGCTGAGATTACCACCAACGCCCATCCCACTGCCTCCTGCTATTCCTAGAAACAAAAACTTATGTAGCCTCAGATTCTGACAGAGCATTAGAAATACAGACCTAGAAACACAATGAATTCTGTCTTTTCGTGTTTGTTTCTATAAACACGTAAAGTCATTGTGAACTCAGAAAGAGTAAGAAAATGAATCTGAATGGAGTAACAGAAGGCAGTGATTGGAAAGGTGGAACTAGTAGGAGTAGCACGGCTATAATAGAAGTACGTCAGTGGAGACAGGAAGGAAGGAAGGAGCTTTCGAGGGAGAAGAGGGAAGGCAGGGGAAGGAAAAGGTTTCTGGCTGAAGATCTTCATCAGCAGTTTTTTGACTACCTTAGGTCTCAGCTTCATAGAATTTAGAGTGGGAAGGGGTTGGGCTATGCTTTGGGGATTATTTCCTCCAGCTCCTTCATTTTATAGGTGAAAAAAATGAGGCCTAAATAAGTAGTGATTTTTTTTTTCAAAGTCACACACACACAGTCTAAATACCAGAATGAGAGATTCTAATCCAATGTGCTTGACACTAAACTGGGGTGCCTATTCATCTCTCATAGGTCCAAATTTAAGTGGTAAGAAAGTCGATGAAATTCTGATCTTGGAAATTAAGAGATCTGGGATTTCCCTTTCTTTGTTCTGACAGCCATTTCTTTCTCAGTTTAGGCAGGTTTTATCAATGTAGGTAAAAATAACTTTCGGTGTGAATTGGTGTTAGTTTTTAATAGGTTTTGTAAATTTACTAGGTTTCCTCTCAGATAGGTGTTAAGTCAGTTAAAATTAGCAGTAAATAATGGGAAAAGGGGCTGGAAGAAGGGTTGGAGCGATCAGGCAAAAAAAAGGGAAAGAGACACAGTGAGGGGAAGGGACACAAAGAAGAATTAAAGAACAGTTGATATGAAGGTTTAAATAAATAACAAAGGAAGCGATCACCTTTTACCCAAGCTAAAGAAATTCTGCTATAGCTCCCACTCTTTCTGTGACCTAGGAGCCAGAGTGTACCTTATGCAGATCCCAGTTGTGGTATCTCATTTTATTCCTTTTTCCTCTTTATTAGGCATAGGACAGATTGATAAGAAGATTCTTATTCTTTCTCCTCCCTCCAGTGTTTCATTCCACAGAGGTAAAATAATAATTCCTTTTTTTTTTTTACTCTTTCTCCCCTGATTTTAGAGATGCCTTGGCAGTGGGACCCAGTTTCTCTCTGGCTGGTGCCCTGTGCCAGTGTCTTATGGCCCTGTCTTTCGAATATGCAGTCCAGGCTTAGAACTGCCGCTGGTAAGTAAAGCAGATTTCCTCTGCTCTCCAGGGATCTTGGAGGGGGAAAAAGGGACACTCCTGGGAGAGATCAGAAAGTGATCTCTTTTGGCAGTATGGAGTGGTGGGGTTGCTGAGAAAGCTGCTAGCACAGCAGCTGAAGCTCCCAAAGGATGCTTATTAAGTGCCTGGGCAGAATATTTATTTTTGAAGGTAGCATGCTACTCAAGTTCGTCGTAGCATTCTACTTACATGAGCTCAGAATTGTGTGACATTATATGCAATCATACCATATTCAAAATTCATTCAGCAAAGCCTGGCTTAATGCCTTTCATGTGCAGGCTGCTGCCCTCAGTGCTAGGGAAGGGAGGGAGAGGAATACAGAGATAAATAAGGCCTAATCTCTGCCTTCATGGAGCTTATGGTTCAGTAGGTGATACAACACACACAGGTTAAATGCTGTTTGTTAGAGAAATTGATGTGAGAGAGGTACAAACCAAGTACAGGTAGAGAAAATCCCTTCTGTCTTGAAGTTCTTGAAGGGTGGATGGAAATTGTGTAGGTGTTTGGGCAGAGGAGTAGCATGAGGGCAGGAGGTGAGAAAATGCAGTCTGAGTTTGGGGAAGAATCTCATTTGTAGGGAAAAAATCTGGAACGATAGGTCAGGGCCAGACCGTGCAGGGCTAAGGGACTTGGATGTCATGGCACTGTCGGAATATGTGGAAGGTTTTTTTAGCAGAGGAGTAGCCCATCATGTACAAGTGGGTGTGGGGACTCAGTTTATAAAGATCTCAAGTTTGAACATTAGTCCCAACACTGATTGTGGAAAATGCTTGTGTGAAAAGTGTAGGATCATATGAATTGAAGCAGGAAGGGAATGATGCAATAATCTTGTCACGTTCCCTCATTTTACAATTGGGAAAATATGAGGCCCACGGTGGTGAATTCAACAAATATTAAGTACCTGCTGTGTCTAAGGAGAGACTTAGGGTGCATAATGAATAACCATCTTGTCTTAGACTTAGGAAAATACAGATTCAAGTCCTTCTTTTGGCCCAGACTCCGTGGCATTGTGAGCAAATTATTTTCAGTACCCCTGGCAGCTCTAAGGCTTTAAGTTGAGAGAGGGTGCCCACTTGTATTACAGTAAAGATTCTGCACTGATGATGTCATAGGTCAAAAAAAAAAAGAGATATGTAAGTTACTGTACTAGGGATACAAAATAAAAGGAAAATAACTCCTTCCCTTGCAAAGCTTGCACCCTACTGGGTGTGTAGCATACAAACATGAAACATCCATAACATGGTAATTTGGGGTGGGGGAAAAAGCCCAAACAACTGGGGAGATGAGGAAAGACTTCACAGGGGAAGCAAAAAAGTTGAATCCTGAAGGGAAGGTGAATAAATCAGAAAGATGGAGATGGGGAGGGGGATGACTTGTGAAAGTACAGGGTTGTGGGAGATGTGATGTTGAATTAGCAAGACAGTTGGTAGGTCAAAAAGCTTTCCCAGTGATCACAAAGGTAGCAAGTAGGAGATTGAAGACTCTAAATCCAGAGGTTTTTCCACTGTCTCCAGCCCACAAGGCTGATTGTACATGTAGATGGATTGGGAACTGGGTGAATAGGCTAGCCCAAGGACTAGTACTTAAGGGTTGCTTGTCAGGTTGGAGGACATTTCCAGTGGAGTGCCCCAGAGATCTGTGCTTGGCTCGGCATTCTTCACCATTTTTATTGACTTAGATAATGGAATAGATGGTATTTATCTCATTTGCAGACAATACAAAGCAGGAAAGAATAGCTTTCACGCTGGATGACAATCCTGGAAGACTAGAACACTGGGCTATCTCTAATAGGGATAAATGCCAAGTCCTCTTAGACTTGGATTCAAAAAATTACCTTCCCTAGAAGATGGTAGAGGTATGGCTAGGGAGCAGTCTGAACAGCTGTAGAAATTGCATTGGATTGACCTTGTGCTCAATAAAAGTCATTTGCAGCAGTCAGGGAAGCCAGTAGAATCCCAGTCTTCATAAAGAGAGGCCTAGTTCTTGGAGTTTGAAAGGGGATAGTCTCGCCAACCTCTGCCATGGCCCTATCACATAATGGAGTGTTGTGTTCTTTTCTGGGCATAACCTTTTAGTTAGGAAGGAAAGTAATTAGATAGTTGAAGTTTCCAGAGGAGTGCAAAATGGTTACAGGGAATGAAGAGCAATTGAAGAAATAAGGGATGTTTATCCTGGAAAGGAGAATGCCTAGATAGAACATCATAGTCTGTGTATCTTCACATATTTGAAGGGCTGTTATGGATATGAGGGTAATATTTAACTTGTTCTACTGTGTCTAAGAAGTTAGAACCAAGAGCAATGAATAAAAGTTGAAAAGAAATAACATTTAGACTTAATGTAAGGAAAAAATCTTCCTAATAATTAGATCTATCTCAAAAGGAAAACAGTATCCCAGAATGTAAGTGAATTCCCCTGATCTTGAAGCAAAGGCTTGTTGTTTACTTGATTTTTTTTGTGGGGGGCAGAAGGTAGAGGGGAATTCTTGTTTAGAAATTGAGTTAGATGATGTCTGAGATCTTTCCAGCTCTGAGAGTGCAGAGACTTCTCTCCTGAGATCTGGACTTATAGTTCCAACTGTCTGTGGAATGTAGAGTCATAGAAGAGACCTTTAAGATCATCTAGTCTTAACCCCTTTTTTATAGAGGAGCAAACTGAGGTCTAGAGAGGGTAAGTGAGTTGCTTAAAGCCATGCAGCTAAGAGGAAACAACTAGGTTTTCTGCCCAGATCTTCTAATGAAAAGCTCAGCTTTCTTTTTATTACATCATGCTCCCTGTTCACCTGAGCACTCCACTCATATCTAAAGCTCCATATTTATAAAACCAGAATTATCCTCTTTGAAAACCTTTTTTTGGCTTCCATGTTTCCATCAGTGGAACTGCCACTCATTTACCGTAGTGAATTGTACACAGTGCTTGTGACTCCAGAGTCAGCTTCAATTTTTTTTCACCCCACCTCTCTTCCCCCAAGTCCCCACCTTTCCATTTTCATTACCATCATGCACATTCACCTTGTTAACCTCTTGTAAATAGTCTCTCTGTCCTCTGTTTCTGGGTATTTTCCCCTCCCTACTACCTGCATCCTCAGTCTATCTCTTATTCTGCTGCCAGACTCATCTATCTCCTGGACAGCTGGGATCACATCATTTCCTGGCTTATGAACCTTCAGTGATGGTCTATCCCCTAGTGGATGAAGTCAGATATTCGAGACTTTCTATAATCTAGTACCAACCTACTGCCTTTTTGGCCTTACTGAAAAATAATTCTGTCTGTCTATCTGTCTCTCTTTCTTTCTCTCTCTCTCTTTCTCCCCCCCTCCCTCTTCCCACCCTCTTCCCTTCTCCATGCTTAGGAGCAGCTAGGTGGTACAGTGCATAAAGTTCTGGGCCTGGAGTCAGGAAGACTTGTCTTCTTGAGTTCAAATCCAGCCTCAGATACTTCCTAGCTATGTGACCCTGGGCAAGGCACTTCACCTTTTTTGCCTCAGTTTCTTCATCTATAAAATGAACTGGAAAAGGAAATGGCAAACCACTCCAGTATCTTTGCCAAGAAAACCGCAAATGGGGTCACAAAGAATCAGACATGACTGAAAAGTAAATGAACACAGTTTATGCTTAAACAAAACAACTGTTCTTGCCTGTGCTTTCCTGCTGCCTCCATGCTTTTATTTGTGTTGTTCCCTACACGTTCGTGCACATATGCACCCTATACACACGTGCACATAACAGATACTGTTTCCACCTGTTGAAGTCTCTTTCAAAGCCCAGCTCAGATGTCACATTATTATGTCTTTCACTTTTTTTGTGCCTGTCTTACTGCTCTTGTTAATCTCTTAGAGGGCAGGTGCCATGTTTTAATTCTTTGTATCTCCCCAGCACTGAGCACATGGTTGGCACCCTGTAAGTTAAAGGAATGAAGCACCCTGTAAGTTAAAGGAATGAAGCAGCCAAGGTAGTGCGACTTAGACTGCCCGTTGTCAGCCTTTTTCCAGTGCTTTATTATGTCCTTCTCTTTCTAGTACACTGTGCTTTGTGGATGACATGAAATTGGGAGGGATAGTTACTATGATGGAAGACTGAATCAAGAGCCCAAAAGATCACTATAGGCTGGAGCAATGGGCCATAACTGAGAAGATGGCATTTAAATTTGCATTTAAGGGGTAAATGTAATTTTAGTCTGCATTTAGTCTGGTTCAAAAAAGGGAATTGTGTAGTATGGGGGAGATGTGGCTAGCTACCAGTTCATGCAAAAAGACCAAAGGTTTTTAGGTGACTACAATGTGGTTCAACCTGAAAAGCTAATGAAGGGGGGCGGAGCCAAGATGGCGGAGGGAAAGCAGTGACTTGCTAGAGCTCTCCCCCAAAGCCCTCCAAATGCCTACAAAAAATGACTCTAAACAAATTCTAAAGCAGCAGAACCCACAAAGAAACAGAGTAAAACAAATTTCCAGCCCAAGACAACCTGGATGGTTGATCAGAAAGGTATATCGCGCTGGGCTGGGAGAGGAGCGCAGTTCGGCGTGGGCGCGCAGGCCACAGCGACCCTGGAGCAGGCCTCAGAGGACTGAATCGTGGGCAGCTGTGGCAGTTTCCAGACTTCTCAACCCACGAGTGCCAAAGACAACTTAGAAGGTCAGTGGGAAAAGTCTGTGACTGCGGTGAGAGAAGAAGCTAGATCTCAGCCACCCCGAGGGAAGTGGCTGCCTTCTGAGCTTCAGGCCCGCAGACTGAGGGGGAATCGAGTGGCTGATCAGAGGGGGATTGCAGGGATCTCTTGCTTTGCCTGTGCTTGGATCTGGGTCACAGTTCTGAGGGGTGGTCCTGGGGCGAGGAGGAGCGCTGGCATGGTGGAGCTTGTTGTGGCGGTGGAGAGGAAACACCTTGCCCCTTATCATGCCATCTTGGAAGAACTGACACTTTTCAGGTCCCTAAAAGTATCTCTGAAAACAGAGATAAACAGATAAAACAGAGACAAACCCCCGAAGCTTGAGACAGTACATTTCTCCACATTGGAAACAGACTTACCTTAACAAAGAGTTTAAAATTCAAGTGATTGGTTGTGAGCATGAGCAAGCAGCGCAAAAAGAGTCAGACTATATTATCTTACTTTGGTGACAAAGAAGATCAAAACGTACAACCAGAAGAAGAAAACAAAGTCAAAGCTCCTACATCCAAAACTTCCAAGAAAAATATGAACCAGTCCCAGGCCTTGGAAGAGCTCAGAAGGGATTTTGAGAAGCAAGTAAGAGAAGTAGAGGAAAAACTGGGAAGAGAAATGAGAGTGATGCAAGAAAATCATGAAAAGCAAGACGACAGCTTGCTAAAGGAGACCCAAAAAAATACTGAAGAAAATAACACCTTAAAAAATAGCCTAACCCAAATGGCAGAAGAGGTCCAAAAAGCCAGTGAAGAAAAGAATGCCCTAAAGAGCAAAACTGGACAAATGGAAAAGGAAGTCCAAAAGATTACTGAAGAAAATACTTCCTTAAGAATTAGAATAGAGCAATTGGAAGCTAGTGACTTTATGAGAAATCAAGACACTGTAAAACAAATCCAAAAGAATAAAAAATTTGAAAACAATGTGAAATATCTCATTGGAAAAACAACTGACCTGGAAAATAGATCCAGGAGAGAGAATTTAAAAATTATTGGACTATCTGAAAGCCATGATCAAAAAAAGAGCCTAGACATCATCTTTCAAGAAATTATCAAGGAAAACTGCCCTGATATTTTAGAACCAGAGGGCAAAATTGAAATTGAAAGAATCCATCGATCTCCTCCTGAAAGAGATCCCCAAAGCAAAACTCCTAGGAATATTGTAACCACATTCCAGAGTTCCCAGGTCAAGGAGAAAATATTACAAGCAGCCAGAAAGAAACAATTCAAGTATTGTGGAAACACAATCAGGATAACACAAGATTTAGCTGCTTCTACATTAAGGGACTGCAGGGCATGGACTATAATATTCCAGAGGGCAAAAGAGATAGGATAACAACCAAGAATCACCTACCCAGCAAAACTGAGTATAATTCTTCAGGGAAAGAAATGGTCATTCAGTGAAATAGAGGACTTTCAAGCATTCTTGATGAAAAGACCAGAGCTGAATAGAAAATCTGACTTTCCAATACAAGACTCAAGTGGAACATGAAGAGGTAAACAGGAAAGAAAAATCATAAGAGACTTATTAAGGTTGAACTGTTTACATTCCTGCATGGAAAGATGATGTTTGTAACTCCTGAGACTTTTGTCAGCATTAGGGTAGTTGGAGGGAAAAAATTATATGTATGTATATATTTATAGATAGATAGATAGATAGATAGATAGAGGGCACAGGGTGAGTTGAAGATGAAGGGGTCACATCTGGAGAATAAAATGAAGGGGTGAGAGAGGATTATACTGGAGAAGGAGAAAGGGAAAGGTAGAACAGAGTAAATTATCTCACAAAAAAACAAAAAGGCTCTTACAGTGGAGGGGAACCAGGGGAAGCTGAGAGGAAATGACTGAATCTTATTCTCATAGGATTTGACTTAAGGAGGGTATAACATACACACTCAATTGGGTATGGAAATCTGTCTTAGCCTACAGGAAAATAGGAGGGGGAGGGGACAAGAGAGTAGGGGGATGATAGAGAGGAGGACAGATTGGGAAAGGGGGTAATCAGAAACAAATACTTCTGAGGAGGCACCAGGCTCAAAAGAAAGAAGAAATGGGTGGGCGGGATAGGATTAAGGGAAATAGAGTTAGTTTTCACAGCATGTCTACTGTGGAAGTGTTTTGCATAACTGCACATGTGTAGCCTATATTGAGTTGCTTGCCTTTTCAAAATGAGGGTGGGTGGGGAAGGAGGAAGGGAGAATATTTGGAACCCAAAGTTTTAAAAACACATGTTTAAAAAAAAATGTTTTCTGGGAACTGGGAAATTTTTCATGCAACTGGGAAATAAGAAATACAGGAGGTGTACAGAAATCTGTCCTGCCCTACAGGAAAATAGAAGGGGAAGTGGGGGAGACTTAGCAGGGAAAGGAGACCAGGGGAAGGGGTATTCAGAATGCATGCCATCTTGGGGTGGGGGGAGGGGCAAGATGGGGTGAAAATTTAGAACTCAAAATATTGTGGAAGTAAATGTTAAAAACTAAAAAGAAAAAAGAAAAGAATTTAAAAAAAAAAGAAAAGCTAATGAAACATAAGGCTACATCAGTAGAAATATAAAAGAATCAATAGAAATCTGGTTTCCAGAACAAAGGAAGTTAATTTTAGGTCCCACTATCCTCCTCTTTGATCAGATATTATCAGGTGGACTGTGGTCAGTTCTGGGCAGTCTTTAGGAACTGGGATATTAACAAACCAGAGTCCAAAGAGAAGAAAGTGACTTATCATTTTTTCTATTTTAAAAATAGAAACTAGATTTCACTTGATAAGTTGAATATTTGATTCACATTCAGTCATGTTGGGGAAGTTCTGTGCTTCTGGTTTTTCCCATGAGTAATGATGATTTTCTTTAAATTTTTTTAGGCAAAGTGTTATTCTTCTGGAAGCAGGAAAAGTTTCCTATCTGGCTTGTTAGAAAATATCAAACAAGAATTAGCAAAAAACAAGGAAATGAAAGAAAGTATAAAAAAATTCAGAGATGAAGCTAAGAAGTTGGAAGAATCAGATGCACTTCAGGAAGCAAGAAGGAAATATGTAAGTCATTTAACAGAACATGGTGCTGGTTCACTTTGTGTTTTTGAGAGTGGGAGAGAATGGAGATTTGAGAAGGGAAGTTCATAAAGTCACAGAATGTCAGAGCTGAAAAATGCATCAAGTCCCCAAAGGGTCTTTTTGTCCCAGCTCTGTGCCTCAGGAAAGGATATTATTTGTTTAAGCTCACATGCCTGGTTAGTAGCAGAGCAGATCTGAACCGAGGTCTCATGGCTTCCAGCCCATTATTCTTTCTATTTCACCAGCTAATAAGGTTTGATTAGATAAACTGCCTTTAGATGTAAGTAGAATAAACTGCTTTAGGAGACAGCGCATTTCCCCTTAACTGGAGTTTTTTTGAGCAGAGCCTAGATGGTCCCTCATCAAGAATATTACACAGGGAATTCTTAAGACCTCTGAAGTCCTTTCAGACTTTTTCAGTTCTTCAGATACTTACTGGTAGAGTCATGTGAGGACAGGACCTGTGTTTGATTTTCTTATGCTTTTTTCCCTAAAGAAATTAAATTTTAAAAATTTATACTATAACTAAAGAATTCTAGCTCAGCTCCCATTACTGTGCAATGAATTTCCATTTTGTTGATGGATCTCATTGGACTTGAAATTTTTAACGATTTGTTATATAGCTTGTGTGCTACTCTTAGCCTGTCAAAGGCTTTGATTTAACTGAAGAGCCACAGTAAAGATGCAAGAGGGAATTATGCCCTTGGTTGCAGCATTATGGCCAGACCTGTTTTATTTTTATTTCTTAATTTTACCTCAGTAATAGCCTGTTTGTTGGGTGACATTAAAGACCATGGAATTCTCATGGGACAGACAATTTGGATATGACCCATAACTGGTTTGTAATGGGATTTAAGCAGTATGGAACATTAGATTTTATCATGTATAATAGCAACAAATGATATAGTTGGGGATAAGAGTGGAAAAAAAATTGGGGTGTGTTGATCTGCCATGAAGTGGGCAGGGAAAGAGATACAGTTGGAGGATATAAGGAGTTCTTTATCCTGGAATGGTTTTGCTACCATGTGTTTAGGCTGTGACAAGAGGAAAATTACCTTCCCCTTTGTCCAGAAAGGTGTTATGGGCAGGTCGATTACTCTGGGGCTAGAATGAGACTCAAGAAGTCCTGGGCCAGCAGCTTTCATTTACCTGCTATAGTAAGAAGGCTGGTTGTCTGAGGCTTGCTCCCTCTCCATGCAGTCCCTGTACCACAGCCCTGGAGCAGCCCTGAGACCCCCTCTAGTTAAAGAAGAAAGTCAGGTCTATGAGCATGGAATTTATCAGGGCAGAAGGACTTACAACAGGCTGTCAGGGAAAGAATGAACTTTTCTGGTTGTTTCTAACCCTGTTAAAAATTAAATATAATTGGTGGCTAATTTCTGTCTTAATAAAACTGATCTTCTCTATTATAGAAAACCATTGAGTCTGAAACAGTCAAAACATCTGAAGTAATTAAGAAAAAAATTGGAGCATTCACTGGTACAGTGAAAGAGGTAAGAGACTAGAACATGGCCTTGAGTAGGGCCTTCCTCTGATTTCCACTTTTGTTGTCTTCACTGCTCACTACCACCTCCTGGTATCAGGACCTTCTCCAAGATGGTTCCATCCTCCCTTCTAGCTTCAGTCTCACTATTCCTTCCCTTCATTCATTCTGTGTTTCAGCTGAACTACATGACACTGTCTCCCAAATGTGTTCTGTTTCTGTCTCTGTACAGAGTCTTGGCTCACACTGTTCCTTATCCTTTCCTCTTAATTTCCTACCTGCCTTTAAAGTCCAACTCAAGGGCTACTGTCTCCATAAAGCCTTCTTTGATATTTGCTATTGTGTAACACCCTCCACCTTATAACCCACATAGCACTTTGCCTCTCCATTGTGCATCTCTTCTTGCTATGTATTATAATTAATCTGTTTGTATCATTTGTTTGTACCAGACTTTAAGCTCCCAGAGGGCAGGTTGCATATTTTCTTTAATTTTTGTATTTTCACTAGCTTTAAGCACAGTGTTTTACCCTTAGTAGGCATTTAATGAGTGTTTGATGATGAAATGAATAAATACTTGTAAGTCAAGAAAGTTGAAGAGAGCTTACTCAGAATGTGGACTTTGGTTCCTAATCCTAAACTTTACAAAAATTAGTGTATTGGATTAAATTAGGAGGGTCCAAGTCAGTCTTTTGAGAGTCAGTCACTGTTTTTTGAATTGCTTTTAGACACAAATATTCTTTTTCCTCTCTCCTCCCCCTTGTCCTTTCTTTCCCTCATTTTCTTCCTCCTCCTTCCCCTCCCCCTTTGAACTGCTCAAGTGTTGACTCTTTCAAAAAGGCTTTCCTGATTTCCCAAATCACTCTGTATTTATTTTGTATTATACTGTGTTTGCTTATCTGTAAACATGTATCCCTCCTGTAAAATGTAAGTTCTTGCATTGGTATTTGTATCCGCAGCACCTGGTACAATGCTTGTGTGTTGTAGGTATTTAATAAATGCTTGTTGATTGATTGGTGTGTGTAAGCAAGCTGAATTGTGTTAAATGCCTGAGGGTATGTTTTGACCTGCTGGCTCCCTGGTTTGTGTGCTGGATGCCTAGGTTGCTGTGGACGTGGGGGGGCGGGGGGGGGGACGACAATCTGAGAAGTTAGAACTGAGCCAGGATGCCAAGAATGCTCGTTACACCTAGGCTACCTCTTGTTTTGGGGGAGTCCTTGAGGGTGGGGGAGGACGAGGCCACTGCTGGGAGTTGTTCTGTATGGACTTATGGGGAAATCCCATTTTGGCCTGGGCTCCCCTAGAATCCTCTAGACTTTCAGGACTGAACTGGGGACTGATCTGAAGCCAACCCTATCCTCCAGATCAGCACTGGGCCTGAGTGAATCTATTGGGAATAAGGCCACTGGTGACAAAAGGCAATATGTGTTATGCTTTTCTGTAGCAAGGAGCTTCTGTACTGCCAGAGGAGAATTGGCAAGGCCATGGAATATAGGCTGTATTGAGGGCCCTAACCACTTTTGTCTCTTGTGCTAGAGTTTGGATGAAGTAAGTAAAAGTGACATTGGCCGAAAAATTCTAGAAGGCATGGAAGAAGCAGCCAAAACAGCCAAGCAGTCTGCAGAGTCAGTGACCAGAGGTGGGGAGAAGCTGGGCAAAACGGCTGCTTTCAAAGCCATATCTCAGGTAAGCCAGTGACTGGGGGAGCTCAGAGGATATGCTTTGTTCACATGGTATCAGGTCATAGGTTCTGTAGCTGGAAGGAGCCCTAGAGTTCAGCTCATCCACCACCCTTACCCTCGAGATGAGGAGGTAGGGGCCCAGAACAGTGAAGGCTCCTAACATTGGGCACATGGTAGAGCTGGAGCTGGAATGCCTTGGGTTTGCTTTTCTCTCCTTTGGTCTTTAATCATTTTTTTAAATTTGCCTGATGGAGAGCCTGAGGCAAAAAGCATTCTGATTTTTTCAGCTAAATAGCTGATCAGGCTAAAGAAAGGCACAGAGCCTCCCAGCTGTTCTTCAGACTGATTGGCTTTGACACCTAGTGGTCTTCTCAGAAGTGGAATGGAGTTTATTAAGTCAAATGAGCTTCATTGTCCAAAAAACGGGCAACATAAGGACACAAGAAAATAAAGGCCAAAGTCTAATATTGCAGATACATAATAGTAATGTTCATGGTTGCATGAGTAGAGATGCTGCCTACTCGTTGTTCCCTGTAATTCAAGTTCAAGAACTTTTTGTATTGTCATCTTCAGCAAATCTCAGTAATTTAGTAGAGGGTTTGGGAGGGATTCAGTCTAGCCTCCCATGGATCCAGAAACTAGTAGTGCCTTGAAAACAGGTGATAGCTTTTTGTGATCACCTGAATGGTTATGCTTTTCCTTAGGGAGTTGAAAGTGTGAAGAAGGAACTAGATCAAAGCGTACTAGGACAAACAGGCCCCTACCGAAGGCCAGAGAGACTTCGAAAACGGACTGAGTTATCTGGAGAGAAAATCAAAGAGGATAAAGTATTTGAACCCAATGAGTAGGTATTTGACAAACTAAATCCCTTAGGTTATTGACTACACCTGGCTTTGATTTTTTAACCATTTTATTTTATGTAGGTAGGAAAAGAAGCTGACCCTGTAGCTTGATCCCATGTTCTAGGCCCTCGTGACTAGAGTGTTGTTTTATTCTGGGGTTATTTTCAGTTATCTGTCTCTAACTTAATTTTCTGAGATGGTCCAGAAGAGAGTTCATGGGTCTGGTTCCTGTTTTTTCTACCAAGGATCTCATGCATCTCTGCATTGGATTCACAGAGCCCAGATCATGAGATCTGGAAGATGGAAGGGATCCTAGAAGTCAGCCAGTCTATCCCCTAATTGAGCCCAGGAAGGGGGGAATGATTTGCCCATGGAAGAGCTGGGGTTTGACCTTGGTCCTCTGGCTGCAAATCCCAATGTTGTTTCCGCTTCACCGTGGAGCATCCCTTTTGGAATCAGAAACAACAAATGAAGGGAGCTTCTTAATTGGGTACATTTACATATTGAGTTTTATACACACACACACACACTCTCTCTCTCTCTCTCTCTCTCTCTCTCTCTCTCTCTCTCTCTCTTACGTATATCAGAGCAGTGGATTCATCTGTGACAAAAGACAAGGGGTAGGATTGTTGTGATCTGAAAAAGGCAGGAAACAAGCAGTAGATAGATGCATGTGTGGGCTGGACTGGGGCATTTTGACCATCGATGGTTTTCCTGGAAGTATCTATCATGTTCCCTTTTCAGAGCTCAGGCCAAGGTTACTGATGAAATGAATGCCTTGTGATTTTCCCCAGGGAAGCAATGGGAGTTGTGCTGCACAAGGATTCAAAATGGTATCAACAGTGGAAAGATTTCAAGGACAACAATGTCGTCTTTAATAGTAAGTGGCAAAAAACTTTCTTGACCTTGGGTCATTTGGGGTGCAGCAGCCACAGCATCCTGTCTGAAGTCAGCTTGGAGAAGGGTCTTTAGTCCTCTAGGGATAGGCCTGAGCCCTGTGCTGATAATGTTTCATCAGGGACTTGGAGAAAAGCAGGTGATAAGGATGGCTAACATGCTGGATGACAGGATACAAACAGATCTTAATAGACTTGAATAATAGGCTAAATCTAGATGCAATTGAAGTAAACATAAGTACTCTTCTTGGGTTAACAAAATCAACTTATAAACTCAAGATGGAAAAGGCTTGGTTAAACACCAGCTCATAAAAAAGATCTGGGTATTTCACTAGCCCATCAGCTCAGCATGAGTCACAGGGTAGCCCAGCAGCCAGGCGGGCTAATGGCATCTTGGACCGCATAGAGAGACACAGTGACTGAGAATGAGGGTCCTAATGGACCATATTTGAAAGGTTGTGTTCAACGTGGGGTATATTTTATTTTATTTTATTTTTATTTTGTTTTTTGTTTTTGGTGAGGCAATTGGGGTTAAGTGACTTGCCCAGGGTCACACACACAGCTAGTGAATGTTATGTCTCTGAGGCCAGATTTGAACTCAGATCCTCCTGACTCCAGGGCCGGTGCTCTGTCCACTGCATTGACAACTCCAGGTCCGGTTCTCTGTCTGCTGCATTGACAATGTAAGAAGAATCCAGGGAAAAAAGACCAGCATAGCATGATAGAGATTAGAGATTCTGCCGTATTGGGGTTCATTGAAGGAGCTGGAGAATTAAAAGGCTTGGTGGGATGTTATCCTTCTTCACTTTGACCCCAGAGGACAGAACAAGGAGCAACAGGTGGGAGTTATGGATTGTCAGGTTTTGCCTCAACATAAAGAAAATTTTCCTAACAATCAAAGCAATTTAAAAATGTGCTGGACTAGAGATGGCACCTCCCCCTCGTTGGAGATTTTTGGGTAAAAGCTGGATAAACTCTTGTTGGTGGGTGTTGTCTAGAAGATTCTTGGTCAGGTGCAGGTAGATCTAGATGGTTTCTGAGATTCTGTCAGTCAATTGTCAGGCATTTATTAAGTGTCTGCTTCATGCCAGGCAATGTGCTGGACTCTGAGAATATACAGATAGAAAAAATCCCAACTCTTCTTTGACCTTAAGGTAAAAAGGGAAGAGGGAGGAGAGGGTGGAGTTAAAGGAAACACAGAATTTCAGAGTTGGACAGGTCCTCAAGAGGCAGTACGATTAGTGGAAACAGTGCCAGCTTTGGAGTCAGGAAAACTTGGGTTCAGATCTTGATCCTGACTCTGTGACCAGGGGCCTGTCACTTAACCTCTGATTACTGACCTTCCTAAATGCTATGTAAATGTCATTGTTATTACTACATGGAGACAGCTATTGTATCCCCCTAAGTTTTCTCTTCTTTAGGCTAAGCATCACCTTAAGGAAGGGCATAGAATCTCCAGTACCTGATGTGGAGATTTTGTCCAGCTTCTTGGAGGGTACCTGCTGGAAAAGAGTGAGGGAGAAAATCTTTGATCTACAAGGTAGGGAGATACCTGGAAGAGCTCTTGTCACAACAGACGCCCCTGTCATGGCAGCAGGCAAGGAGGTGGTTCTCCTGAGGGTGTTCCATCTTTATTGGTAGAAAGTTGAGAAAACAGGATCCTTCATCTTAATCACTGATCATTCAGGCAGCTGGTTTAATTCCCCACCACACCCACACAGAGCACTTTGTTGCCTTGGCTGGTAGTGTTTGCATTCTCAATGAGCTATGGAATTAGTTGGGAAAGGTCTTTTTTTTTTTTTTCTTAAATAAATGGTCCATTTTTTCATGCTCTTTCAATGTATTGATCAGTTGTGCTGGTATTTTTTCCCTCTTGAAACGCTGTTTGGTATATGGGCTGGTTCTCTGCAGGTAAATGCTTGGTATAACTATAATGATGTAAAATAAAGAAGATATCAATTAAAGCTCATTTAAAGTAATAAACAACTGACCAAAAAGAAAAACACCAAGAAAGAGTGGTCATCAAGCCTTTGCCTGAAGGGATGAGAAAATATACCTTCCTCCCTTCTTTGTAAAGGATGGCAACTGTGGCTGCGGAGCATTGTGGAATACACACAATTTTTGCTTTACGTAAATTCATATTACACAAAATCATCTTTATATAAAGAATTCTGAAAGAAATTCCCATTCCTTCCACCCCTCCAAAAAAAAAAAAACTTGATTTTACTGTGCACTATTGGACACTCTCTCCATTCTTGCTCCTGCACTTGGTGCTCCATGGCCTCCTCCCCACCCCACTAAATGTGAAGATGAATTCCACTTGTCATCGATACATAGAATGTGTACGTGCATACAGACAACACAAAATCCAGTAGACTTGAGAGACAAGCAACTCCTGTTGCAAGACAACTCAGCAGGTATCACATCCAAATAGCCCTGAGTGAAACAAGACTGTCAAATGAAGGCCAGCTTACCAAAGTTGGAGCTGGATACATATTTTTCTGGAGTGGTCCCAGTGATGGAGAGCACTGTGAAGCTGGCATAGGTTTCACAATCAAAACTAATCTTAAGTCAACAGGTTTGTATGCCTTCCAAAAGGAGTTTATGACAGGCTCATGACAACGAGATTTCCCCTTGCAGGAAAGCACCGTACCACCATCATCAGTGTGTATGCTTCCACCAAAAGGAACCTCATTAAGGGTTCCTAATTCTGGGTGACTTTAACACCAGAGTAGACACAGACTATCAGACATGGCAGGCAGTCCGTGGGAGGAATAGAGTCAGCAACAGCAACAGTTACTTACTACTGAAGACTTGTGTCTCATGACCCTCTCATCACCAACACTGTCTTCCATTTACCTAAACACAATAAAACTTTGTAGATGCACCCTCACAGCAAACATTGGCATTTAATAGATTATGTCATTGTAAAGAGAAGAGATAGACAAGATGTGAGCATGATGAAGGTGATGTGTGGCACAGTGTTGGACAAATCATAGACTTACCCTCTCCAAGCCAAACATTTGCATTCAACAAAAGTGGTGGCCCCAAGGCAAGACAACTACCAGAAGACTTAATGTCAACAGATTAGAGTGCTTCTCCGAGTGCAGTTTGTTGCTAACTTGAAGGGAAAACAGCCAATGCATGATTGACAATGGTGGAGCAGAAAAGGAGCAGGGAGCTTTCAGAGCTTTGGTGTACAACACTACATTTACTTACCTGGGTCAGAACTCTCACAGACCTCAAGATTCATTTGATGAAAATGATGAGGAAATTCAGAAACTGCTGAATGGAAAACAAGAACTCCCCATTGTTTACTAGGAGGATAGTTCATCCATCTCTAATAAGGCAGTGTTTAACTCCATCAAAAGTAAAGTGCAGGGGCAGCTAGGTGGCACAATGGACAGAGCTCCAGCCTTGGAGTCAGGAGGACCCGAGTTCAAATTCGGCCTCAGAAACTTGACACTTACTAACTGTGTGATCCTGGGCAAGTCTCTTAACCCCTATTGCCTCACCAGAAAAAAGAAAAGAAAAAACAAGCAAGTAAAGTACAAGCAAAGCTTAGAAAGATGCAGGATTCCTGACTCAGTAAGGAGACAGATAAAATTCAGTTTTACATTGACAATAACAATCCAGTGTGCTTTTATGAGGCTATTTGTGGGTCAGAGACCTATATGGTGCATCAGCTACTCAGTGCTGATGGTGCCACATTGATTAGTGATATGTTCGTGTTCCTGGAGAGATGGGCTGAATACTTCCATAATGTTTCCAACAAACCATCATCATTCAGTTCTGAAGCCACTGGCTGTATACCTCAAGATAAAGTCAGTCCCTCTCTAGCCAGAATCCAACTGAAAAAAAGGTTTTGAATGCCATTAGGTTCCTCTCATTTGGCAAAGCTCCTGGTACTGATTCTATTCCAGATGAGATTGATAAGGTGGAGGTCCACTCTTCATAACAATGCTGACTGAAATCTCCTAGGTCATATGGCAAGAGGAGGTTATCCCTCAAGAATTCGAGGATGTCTCCATTGGCCATCTCTAGAAACGCGAAGGAAATAGACTGTCTTGTGACAGTGACGGTGCGGGTCTTATTCTTAGTCGTTACTGGCGAGATGGTTGCCAATTCTTAGTCGTTAACTGGCGAGATTGTTGCCAGAGTCCATAGACCAATCTCTTCACCTGAGAGCCAGTGTGGCTTCAGAAAGGGCTGGTATGGTGTTTGATGCCCAACAACTCAGGGAAAAATGCCAGGAGCAGAAGAGAGGACTGTACACAACATTCGACAATCAGACCAAGGCCTTTGGTACTATCAGTTGTGAGGGCTTGTGGAAAATTGATCTCAGAATTTGGTTGCAGTTCATCAGTATTGTATGTCACTTTCATGACAGCATGCTTTCCCAGGTTCTGGATAATGGAAGATGCTGTCTGTCTTGCTTTCCCGGGCAGCAGTGGAGTGAAGCAGGGCTGTGTGCTTGCCCCCATGCTTTTTACCATGATGTTTACAGCCATCTTACTGTATACCTTCAACAAGGATGAAAATGACATGAAGGTCAGCTACTGCACTGATGGCAAATTATTTAGCTTGAAAAGGCTATAAGCCAAGATTCAAGAGGAGAAAGAGTTGGGTGTGTGACTTTTTTTTCCCACAGTTTTTTCACAGTGCAGCCTCTGAGGCTGAGATGCAGCAGAGTATAGATCAGTTCTCTGCTGCTTATGCTAATTTTGGCCTACAGGAAAACAGAAGTTCTCCACCAGCCAGCACCCGGTACATCCATACATAGAACTATTGGTTACAACAAGTGGAGAAATTTTGGGTACTATGGTTAAGTTCACTTACCTTGGCACTATACTTGCAGCAATGTCCACATAGATGATGACATTGACATACACATTGCCAGAGCTAGCTCAGTGTTTTGGAGACTGACAGAAAGTGTGGGAGAGGAGATGGATTAGCCTGCCTAGTAAACTGAAGGTCTGCAGAGCAATTGTGCTGACGTTATTGTATGCCTGTGAAACCTGGACAGTCTACCAGCACCATGCCAGGAAACTGAGTCTCTTCCATTTGAATTGTCTTAGGAAGATTCTGAAGATCACCTGGCAAGATAAGGTAATAACCAGATACTGGGGTCCTTTCTTGAGCTGAACTGCCAAGCACACTGCAGAGAGGGTAATTTCAGTGGGCTGGCCATGTTGACCTAATGTTGACATAAGACAGTTTTATGGAGAGCTCACGCAGAGCAAGCACTCACGTGGAGCTTAGAAGAGGTGATACAAGGCCATCCTCAAGGTCTCTCGAGAACTTTGTGAGATTTGGGAGATACTGGCACAGGACCCCCCAGCGCTGGGTCCACATCAAAGAAGACATTGCTGTGTGTGCGAAGCAGAATTGCAGGAGCTCAAAAGAAATGAGATGCACAAACTTAGAGACGTCTGTCCACCCCAAAGGTTCATATAGACTGTGTGTGCCTGATCTGTGGTAGAACCTCGTGAGCTCATTGGTCCCATCAGCCCTAGTCAGACTCACTGTACATGCACTCCAACATAGTGACGTCATTTTGGTTCTCTTGGAATGCCAAGGACAGCAACCAGCCAATCAACAAAAGAAAGAAGGCTTCCCTGACCGGATCTTGGCTGCTGAGGCCCAGGCAGGGCTTTGGAGGAGGCTGTTGGTGGCTTCAGCCATGGCTTTGTTGGCTTCAGAACAAAAGGCAGTTAGATCTCACCTTTCCCTGTCTTCTCTTTCCGTTTTATTCACAAACCAAATTTTACTTTCTTGTAACCAGATTCGAATCAATTATGTGTAACAGTCACCTGAGTGCAAGAGGACGCTGACTAGGCATGAATAGGACATTATATACTTAGATTAGAACCAAACTGGTGAAACAAATGACTGCTCTTGCTACAATGTACTCGACAGCCCTGGGCACTGAAGAGGGGGTATAGGGCTATTGACTCTTGCTTTCTAGAACCTCAGTCTTTGCACACACAGAGCTCTTTACAGTGGCAGGCTGTGTGACCAGTGCCAAATAAGGGAAGTTAAGTCAGTAAGCATTTATGTGTATGTGCAAATCACTCAGGATACAAAGAGAGGTAAAAGAGCCCCTACCCTTGAGGGGCTCACAATCTCACAAGCAAAAATGTACATGCAAGCTGTATACATGAGAAATAGGAAATAAGAGGAAAGGCATTAGAATTAAAATGGGTTGGGAAAGGCTTCCTGTAGAAGATGGGATGTTAAACCAGGGAAATCAAGAAGTGAAGGTGAAGGAGAGAATTCTGGTAATGGAAGATAGGAAGTGCCTAGAGCTGAGAGATGGATTGTCCTGTTTGTGGAACAGTGAGGAGGGCCAGTGTTACTCAATCAGAGTACCCGGGGGAGATATAAAGTATAAAAGGAATGGAAAGATTGGGATTGGGGGAGGGGAATTGGTTACAAGGGGCTTTGAACACCAAACAGAGGATTTAGTACTTGATAAGAGATGATGAGGTCACTAAGTGATATGTAGAAGGATAAGAAATGGCCCAGTACAGAACCCTGTGGGCCACCCATAGTCAGTGTCACCCTTAAGGATCCAGCAAATGAGACAGAGTGGGCAGAGAGATGGGAGGAAAGCCAGGAGAGTAGTGTCCTGAAAACCTAGAGGAGAGAGTGATAGTGTCAAAGGCTGCAGAAGAGTCAAGAAGGATGAGGATCCAGCAAAGGCCACTGGATTTGAAAATCAGGAGATCACTGGCAACTTTGGAGAGGGCAGTTTCAGTGAAATAGAAGGTTGGAATCTAGATTTTAGGGGGTTAAAAAGAGGACGAAAGGAGAGGAAGTCACCTGTTGTAGATGGCCTTATCTGAGTTCATCTGTGGGAGAGATCAGTTGGAGGGGTTCAAGGAAGAAGGCTCCAGAGATAGAACATGAGACCCTGTGCTTAGACATTGGGAGGGATGGATTCCATCCTGAACTTCGCAAAGTAAATGAATGGAAAAGCTAATCATGTGCTAAGTACTGGGGTACAAACAGAAACAATATTCTCATGAAAGAAACCACACAAACAGGGGAGTGCTAACCAGGGATGGACACTTTAGTCCTCGTGAATGGAGACATAGGGGAGGAGCTTGCTTTAGCCCTTTGCCCAGTGGCAGAGTCCACTTGGTTGTGGTTCTTGTACTGAGGCTATATGAGTATGGCTGGGGAGCAAAAAGTGAAATGCGGCATGTTTGGGACCTTCCTGAAAGAATGGACCAGGGAGACTGGCTTCAGATATTTGAAAAGCCCTCATAGGCAGAAGTGTCTGGCACAAAGGAGGCCCTTCATAAATGCTTGTTGGTTAGGTGACCTTAGATGGCAGGCCCAGAAGAATGTAGGGAAGGTGCAGAGCAGCAGTTTTCTGACAGGAGAAAGAGAAGTCAAGGAGAGCTGAGCTTTTGAATCTAGCTAATTGGGAGAGTGCCATTGACAAAGGGGACCGTTTTAGTAGATGGCTTGGGTTGGGAGACAGCCTAATGGAGATGTGGGATTTGGATTGGGAGAGAGGTCATCTGTCTGCATTGGTCCAAGCATAGAGTGAAGCTCCCCAAGTTGTATTTGCCCCAGAGCAGATTTAAAAGTGCTTCCTCAAGCATTTGACTAATCTCAAGTACCCACTTGAGAGGGGTTGTCCTCTTCCTTGCTGACCCCTCATCAAGTCCTGCCCGCTGTGTAAAGCTGTTCACAGGAAGAGACCTTGTCGTCCGATCTGATCTCTTGGTGTTTAATGGCATAATTTTTGGATTGACATTGAACAACATAATTTGAGAAGACCCATTGAAACCTGAAGAAATGCACAGAACACGGCATTTGAAAGAAGTAGAATATTTGTGCTGTTTTGCTCAAGTTAATGTACATTTATGAACTCTTAGTTTATGGTGTCATGATCAACAGTATTTTTAAAATTTTTTCTCTTTAGGTGCTTGTGTTGACAGTAACTAATGTTAGAATGAATTTTTGAAATAAAGATAAACAGTTTATTCACAGGTCCTCCTATCTGCTTTGCTTTCAGGATTCTTTGAGATGAAGATGAAGTACGATGAAAGCGATAATGCCCTCATTCGGGCATCTCGAGCAGTGACAGACAAGATTACTGATTTAGTAGGTAAGCAGACCACCCTCCCCCAGGACCCAGGAACCGAGGGTGAGCACACTGCAGATACTCGTGACAAAGACTGCCATGCAGTTGGGAAGAGGAAGCTTCCAAAATCTGTGGTGCTGGGCCAGGTGTTGGGAGGTTAGTTGTACAGCCCGCCACTGGGGGTGGGACCCTGAGGCTTGATTAAGAATCTCATTCATCAGGTGGCCTGTTCTCGAAGACAGAGATGTCTGAAGTTCTGACTGAAATCCTCAAAGTGGATCCAGGTTTTGACAAAGATAAATTTCTGCAGCAATGTGAACGGGATATCATTCCCAATGTCCTAGAGGTAGGTGTTTCATGTGAGGCCCCTCAACACTTCTCCAGCATTTCTGCTTCTCAAGATTTTCAATTTCTTATGAAGGCCTATCAGTGAACATTCATCACTAACTGATCTGATTGAGGGACAATCCTAGTCCATCAGTATCCTTTGATTCTTCAACAAACCCATCAGGCATGTCATTGTTCTTAATTCCTCAGCTTTGGCTAATTAAAGATGAGGTTCATCCCAATCCCATCCCTGACTAGAGAAAGACTTTCAGGTTCTCAGAGTACTAATCACTTTGCATTTCATGTTTGATCAGTGGAAGCCCTGGCCTGGCTTGGCCTGGGACGTGCCTCAGCGAGTTGGGGAGGAGGGGATGGAGCAGCAAGGAGAGTTTGTCCCACAGAGAAACCGGGGCATTACTGTGAATCCTGCTACTGTTAATATAGCCCTCCTCTTTAAGGAAGTTTCTGACTTTCTTGAATGGTAGTGAGAGAATCTTATGATCATGCAGTTTGATAGATTGGGAAACTGAGACATGGGCAAGCCCCATTCAGGGGTAGATTTGAGGTTAGAACCAGGTTTCCTGGCTCCTGATTTGACTTGCTGCTGAACTCTTAACTGAACATTTTTGCAATTTTTCATATTCATCCATCAATTCAGCCAGTACTCTCTAGGTGTAGGTGAAGGAGATTCATGGGTGATTAGCCCCCTTCTCTCCCTAGCACCTCCCCCTTGTTTCCCACCTTTTGGACAGCGACTTGTGGTAGTTTGGGAAGATCGTACAAAAGCAGACTTCAGAGGGAGACTTAATTTGTTCTCACAGTTTTGTCTTTGCTTTCTCTTACCTTTCTTGCAGGCCCTTACCTCCATTTAGGACAAGAATCTCCCAATTTCTCTTTGCCGACTAACTGAAATCTGGTCACTTGTGTGTTGCAAAGCACACGTGCTGTGATGACCTGCTTCATTGATTATAGCTTTGCTGCCAGAAATAGAGATGATAAAGGAGGCTTGGGGTTGTGTGTTACGTCAGCATGTGTGTCTTTCTGGACTTTGGTTGGGTATTCCTTCCCTTTCTGATGAATTAGGCTGCAACTTTCATGTTGTTCGAGAGAGAGAGAGAGAGAGAGAGAGAGAGAGAGAGAGAGAGAGAGAG
>NW_020945094.1:0-28226 GCF_900497805.2 Vombatus ursinus | reverse complement strand
AGATAAACAATTTCAAAAGTCTTAAGAACTCTGATCAATGACCAACCTCAATTCCAGAGGACCAGTAAGGAAGCATGCTACCAACCTCCTAATAAAAAGGTGATGAACTCTAGATGCAGAATGAGATATACATTCATGTATGTGGTCAATGCAGGAATTTGTTTTGCTTGCTTTACCTATTTGTTACAGGGTCTTGTTTTTCTTTCTTTTTTTTCCCAATAAAAGGGAGAGACTAGGGTAGGAGAAGGGGGAAAAATGATCATTGAAAAAATAAAAAGAAAATTTTTTTAAGAAATGCTAAGAATGCCCAGGGGAGGTAGAAGAAAAACTCTCCTTCTCATCAAGCACCAGGCCAGTCAATGACTAATGCTTTCCTGGCACCTTTCTCACCAGTCTCTCTGGACCTCTTATGTCAGTCATCTGTTTAAAGATTTTTTTTTCCCTAAAGTTGCCAACTAAAGAGGCTCATTAACATCTTTGAAATATACCTCCCTGGGGCACTTTCACATCTTTGTTCAATTGATCCCCTAGTGCCTATTTTGAAAATAGATAATAACAGGAACCACTCTAGTTAGCATAGAACCTGCCAAGGAGCCTATAAGCTGCCTGTGGAGGACGGGAGCATCAATTCTCCCAGAACAAAAAGAATCCAAAAATAGTCTCTCCTTTACACTCTCCTTTCTCTCTAACAGTATCTGTTTGCCTACTTGAATAGATTTGGCTGTCCTACTCTGAGTCAGTTAGATGTTAGATTAATAGTGGGGAGCAGAGTTCTAATAAATGTCCCTAAGATAGCCATGAGGTCTAGTCAACTTAACTTCAAAAATTTATTGAATTCAATTGGCTCTATTCCTTTCCTACTAGACCCCTGAAAATTGATATGCTTCAGAAGGAGATAAAGAAAAATATGATACATTTGATACCATCTTGTCATTAATGCATGACCACTCAGATTTGATTCACAGCTCAGAACACATAGGATTAATACCCCACTGAATGTATCTAGGCTATGAGGAATATGAGTTTATAGCCTTGTCCCACTTCTACCCTACTGTTGCTCTTTCAGGACAGTGGAAACAAAGATCCATGTGGATTCCTAAAAAGAAGTACCCTGCTGACAGCCAAAGACCCAAGGTTTATGGCAAGAGGAATGAAAAGTACTGCAATACCAGGTAAATAAGTATTGTTAACTACTATCTTATAACCTGTATGTGTCAGACCAGTGACTATCAGTGACTGTTACAGAAGAGAAATCAGTAAAAACAACCCATACCAGACATCCTTGCTTTCTAACTAGATATGCACAGTGATGCAAGCAGGATTGGGGATTCTACAAGATCATAAGATGGAGCTACTAAAGGGATTCTGGGTCCTGAAACACCTTTCCTAAGGGTACATGTCTATTTTAGGAAAGGTCATTCTCTCTTAATGTAGGGCTATCTCCTCAAGCACAAGAGCCCTAATGCTGATTATTCCTCTTCCCCAGTAACTACTGAGAAAACTATAAAAGAATGGGGAAACCAAAAAAGTCAAAGACAGAAAGGTCCCATGTAAACCAAAATATCCATAGCAGCACTTTTATGTCAATTAAAAAAAAAACAGGAACAAAGTGGATGTCTCTCAGTTACGAGGTAACTGAAAATAAATCATGGTACCAACCAATTTACAAACATTTATTAAGCACCAACTATGTGCCAGGCACTATGCTAGGTAATGGAGAGACAATGAGAAAAATGAAACTGTTCCTGTGCTAAGGGGGCTTATATGTTATCAGAGGAGACAATAGGCATAAAAATAAGTATATACAAAATAAATGCAAGCTAAATTGGAAGGGGATGGGCTAGGTACTAAGTATCCCAGGGGATCAGGAAAGCCTTCCTATAGAAGGTACAGTTTGAGCAGAATTTTGAGCAGAAAGAGTATTGGTGTCAGAGGATGCAAATCTTTCCTCCAATGCTTACTAGCTATATGTTCTTAAGCAAGTCATTTAACTCTGGGCCTCAGTTTTTAACATGAAGACAAATGAAGAGAAATGGACCAGAATGACTTTGAGATCCAAATATCAAGATTCTATGAACATTTCATGGATTCTAAGAGGTGGCAGTGAGAGAGAAGTACATTCCAAGTACAGGGGAACAGCCAGTCCACAGTCTCAGAGATGGGAGGTAGAACAGAAGGAATGCAAGCTGGGCAGAAATATAAAGCAGAGGAAGGTAATAATGTGTAATAAAGTTGGGAAGGTACACCAATGGAATGAATTCTTGCTGTCCTATAAGAAATGGGAAGATTTGTACGATGTAATGCATGGTGAAATAAGAGAACCAGAAAAATGTGATATAACAAAAAATGAAACTGAACACTTGGTAATTATACTAGCCAAGCTTGGCCACAAGGAAGAGTTGACAAAATATATCTTCCTTCATTCACTGCAAAGGTGGGGGACTTTGAGTGTGGAATATCACACGTATTTTGCCATACCTGGCAAACACAGTCAAGGTGTTGGTTAGTTTTGCTGAAATGCTTATTTCTCTCTATTTTAATCTTTATTAGAAGTGATGCCTCATTGGGTAAAGGAAGGGAGAGAGATTTACACAAAAATGAATATGATATTAAAAAAAAGGCATCAATAAATTTTTTTTTAAATTAAGGGATGGGGAGAAGAATAAAATGAAAATGAAAAGAAACCATGAGTGAAAACCACCTCTGGCCACCCCCTTAGCATTCCTTGGGGAATTAATTCTTCTCCTAATCAGTAACTGAGCCTAATAAATAGCTTTGCAGATTCTGAATACAAATAAGAAGCATGTACCCATCTACACATTTTAATTATTTGGTGGTGAATGAGTCCCAGTCATGGACAGGAAAAAGCTAACTCCTGACCTGTTCGTGAGTCCTGTAATTCTCTGCTGACTGGCAGAGTAACATTCAAGGCCCACTGGAAATTTATTCTCTGAAAGAGATGAAAAGAAGGCAGAAATCAATCAGTTACCTTAAAAGTATTTCTCATAGCCTGTCTTCAAGAAGTTTCCATTTGTTCCTGAAGAGAAGAAACCATTTTGTTACTTGCTATGTATGTGACTTTAAACAAAGTTCCCTCATCTCACTGGGCCTCAGTTTCCTCTTCTGCAAAATAAAAGGGTTAACCAAGTCTTAAAATCCTATGAGGGGAGCAAGGCAACTTAACTGGAAGAGGAATTTAACTGGAAGTGTAGTGATATATAGTGTAGAGGAAAAAGGAAATAAAAGAAAGTAGACATGAGAAAAAGTCATTCATTTATTCATTTAGCAAGCATGTTCAGTATTTATGGTTATGCACTGTGCTATTCAAGGAGGTGACATTTCAAAACAAATAATTTTTTTTAATGCCATCTCTACCTTAAGGAACAGATGATCATTTTAATTGTAGAGATGGTGGTTAAATAACTATTATCCTTTATCCAACCTTGATTTTCTTTCACAGAACTTGAGCAAAAGTCTCCTTTCCTCACTTCAAGCTACACTGCTCCCAAGGGCTTATTCCTAGTCTCCAGAAGTTCAAACTAGTTTAAGGTAAGCTTTATCAAAAGCCTTTGTAGCTTCTTACCAGCTGCTTGTTATGAGCTCCCTAACAAAGGTTCTCTGGCTGCCACTGGCTTTCCTCGTTAGCAAGTAGTGTTCCATTTTCTTGCTACACAGTCTCTCCATCTTCATTAGGAAAGGGAGAACTTCATGAATGGGGGGGAAAAGTGTAAGATCTCTCCTCCAATACCCCTCTCTCCCAGATACTCTTAGTTTTTTCACCTCCATATCAGCAGAAAGAGAAATTAGAATTACTTGCAATGCTTATGCTTGCCAACATGAAAACATTTATGGCCTTTTTTCGATCCAGTAGGTTCCCTGATAAGAGAAATGATTATTAATAACCAATGATTTGGGGAGATCCAGAGTTCCCTCTTTTTTCTATAGTCTTCATTTCAAAGTTCAGTCTCCTGGAGGACATTACTGATAATAAGATTGAATTACTGTATTTCACCACATAATTATCACACCTTTTTTTTAGTCCAAAATTGGTTTATAACCTTTCATCACATAATCATCACATGGTATGACTCTGTTTGTCATGCCACTTAAAAGGTAAATGAAGTAGCAATGTATTCACCAGTGGCATGCGAGCCTAGAATTCTCAGCACACTCACATTCTCAGTATTCAATTTTAATGTATATTCACAGGTATTCCATGCATCAAGTATTCCATGCATCTTAATATTGCACCAAAGACAGATTAATAGTAAATTATTTTTAAGTAATGCCAGCATAATTTTTAAGAAAGATTCACATAATGGTTGTACCCCACTTGAAAAAAAAAACTGGTATAAAATCTGCAAAATGATTGTGTGAAAACTAGTATAAAATCTGCAACCATTATGTGGTGAAGTATAGTAACTGTCCTCAATCTTAGTCAGACCCCACCCAACTCTACAAGAAATTTAATCCCCTTGTGTTCTATTCAGGTTTGGGTGGGGATAAATTCTTTGATTAGATTGCCCAAGGCTGGAGGTAATTCAAAAGTAAATTATATAATCAAAGTTCATTAGAACAGGCCTAGCTCACATTGTAATATTCATTCTCTCATTACTTGTTACTAATTCTAATTTACTAATTACTAATTAATGATGATTGCCAGCTTCTAGAATGCTCACTTTTCCAAGGCTACATAAACCTTGAGTCTGCAGCCGTGAGGGTCTTTGGCATTTGAGAGTTGCCACTGACCTCTTTTATTGAAATGCTAGCACTATTAATCAAATGACTAATTACCCAGAAATTATGTCTCTTGAACTTTTTAAACATCACACTGTCTATTTCTATTTGAGCAGAAAAGGTACTTAAAGCACTAGCATTTAAACTTTTTAAGTCCTTAGTTTAGTTTTGTGTGTACAGTTTCCTAAATGGTCTTGTTCATGACCAAAAATCTTTATAGCAGGTCATTTTGTAGAGGGATTGAAATTACCAAAACATTACACTCAAGACTTTTTTATAAGGACTGTTTATACTTCTAGATGAATGTTATATTTAAATGGAAAATCTAAGAAGGGTCTTAAACATATTTAAAATAGTTTCCTCACAAGGAGGGTTTGGTACTGTACAAATTGAGTTTAAAGAGATACAATGACATAAAGAACTAAAGCTCAGAAGAAACATAAATTTGGGAGCCAGGAACAAAGAGGTTGCATTCAAAGCCATGAGACAGAATCAGTTTAGTATGGGAGACAGTGTAAAGAGAGAACAGACAATAACTGAAATTTGGGGAAATAGTCAGAGTTGGGGTGGGGGATAAGAGAAAGTTGACCCAACAAGTAAGACAGAAAAGCAAAATGAGAGAAGCAGGAGGAAAACTAGGAAAGTGAAATGTCATGGAAGCCAAGGAAAGAAATGGTTTTAAGGAAGACACTAGGCCAGGGGTAGCCTTCTAGGTCCTTAAGTGTAGCCTTTTGACTGAGTCCAAGTTTTACAAGAACAAATCCTTTTATTAAGGTGATTTGTTCTGTGAAGTTTGGTTTCAGTCAAAGGGATGTACTTGAAGACCTAGAGGGCCACAATTGGCCTCAAGGCTGCAGGTTCCCCATCCCTGCACCAGACCTGTCTCCCATATATAAAATGAGGGTGCTGGATTAGATAGCCTCTGAGGTCCTTTCCAACTTCTGATCTATGATCAAATGAAGCTTATGGGCCAAAAGGACTTTTAAGAAGGCTATTGGACTTGCCGATTAGGATGTTACTAAAGGACTTGAAGAGCGCAGTTTTTTGTTGAATCATAGGGAGCAGAGGCCTGCTTTTTTAAAGTCTAAGGAGAGATTAGGTGGCAAAGAAATGGAAGTAGTTGTAAACCATCAATGTGAGATGCATGTATCCATCCCTAGAGAAAGAACTGATGGTGTCTGAATGGAGATTGAAGGATACTTTAACTTTCTTTTTCTTTCTGTTGAGAATGGATTCAGAGTGGGATTGGGAAGAGGTGGGAATAGAATAAGCAAGGTTTGCAACAACAATAATAGTGAGTATGGTAATGAAAAGGAAATGTGTTATTATCTTTCTTCTAGTCCAAACCAATAACTCATCAGTGCAGGGAGCTCCCAGGTAAGGAAAACCCTACTCCCATGAAGACTACCAATTTATCTACAATTTGCAGTATTGAAGAGTTGCCTGGGGCACTGAGAATCTTTGTTCCAGAAGCAGAACCTGAAATCAGATCACTCTGACTCCAAGATCTGAGCCATGCTATCTCCATTATCATTTGCAGGGTATCATAACTATCATCTATATATAGTAAGTTGAGAATGAATGGGAATGGGAATGAATTAAAAGGCCTACATTTGAGTTCAAAAATTGATCTATACAAGTATAGGATAGAGAGACATGGTTAGATACCACTCAAAAAAGCAAGGGGAGGCAGGGCAGGGCTAGACTGCTAGCTCAATGTGGATCAATCTTTTGACCTGGCAGCCAAAAAAGCTAATATAGGTTTATGTTTCATGAATGGAGACACGGCATCCAGGAAAAGGAGGGCAAAATCCGGATAAAACTTGCTATGGTCAGACCTCATCTAGAGTTTTGCATTCAATACTTGCCTCCACATTTTAAGAAGCACATTAACAAACTGGAGCACCATAGCATGACCAGGAGAGAACTAGAGACCAGGCTATGTAAAGAATGGTTTAATGGAATAGCATATGTTAAACCTGAAAAAGAAAGCAGGGGTATATAATAGCTGCCTTCAAATATTTCAAGTTTGGGGGCAGCTAGGTGGCACAGTGGGTAGAGCACCAGCCCTGGAGTCAGGAGGACCTGAGTTCAAATCCAGCCTCAGACACTTGACACTCACTAGCTGTGTGACCCTGGGCAAGTCACTTAACCCCATTGCCTAGCAAAATACAAAATATATACATATATATATTTGAAGTTTTATCACATAGAGAAGGAATCATCTTTGTTTTGCTTGGCATCAGAGGGCACAAGTAGGAGCAAAGGGTAGAAGCTGTACTGAAGCACATTTCAGCTCAATGTAAAAGTCATTTGTTTTTTAAGTTGATGATGTACAGGGCAAAGTGCACAGTCTAGTGATTGGAGGTCCTAGGAGTGAAAATATTAGGAAGATTGTTATTGTATATGTGGATAAACCAAACTGATATACTGGAGTGGGAACGTCACCATGTAGTAACAAAATCCAGGGTGCAACCATGACTGTAGGTGGTTGATATACAGTATAGGTGAAAATCAGAGGAGTTGAATATGTAGGACTATGAAGTTTGTTTGAGTCACCATTATAGATATCTCCAGGAGTTTGAGTATAGAGAAAAACAAGAACCAAGTGGCAAAATTATCCAGGAAGATGGAAGTGGGTGGTACAAAATTGCGAGCATGACTTTAAAAAGATGATAGTCAGGGGGCAGCGAGGTGATGTGGTGGATAGAGTACCAGCCTTGAAGTCAGGAGGACCTGAGTTCAAAACTGGCCTCAGACCAAAACACTTGACACTTACTAGCTGTGTGACTCTGGGCAAGTCAGTTAACCCCAATTGTCTAAAAAAAAAAAATTATAGTCAGGCAGCATGTACTGTAAAGTTGATGGTTCTTACTACCCCAATACACAATATCAAAATGATTTCCAAATCAGTTGGTTCAGAGAAGGCTCAATGGGACGAAGTACAAGTTCTGAGCCAGAGGAGTTAAAGAAACCAATCTTTTCTGACCTGCAAATATGGACTTGGTGAAGATAGATTAGTAGCAGCAGAAACAGCAACAGTAGTGGTGGTGGCAGTAGTAGTAGTAGCAGTGGTAGTAGTAGTAGTAGTAAGTAGTAGTAGTAGCAGCAGCAGCAGCAGCAACAGCAGCAGCAGCTAGAATTTATATAGTGCCTTAAGGTTTACAAAACACTTTGCATACGTTGTCCAATGTGATGCTACTCTGTGAGGTAGATTCTATTATTATTGCCATTTTACAGATGAAAAAAACTGAAACTGAAAAATTTTAAGTAATCTGCCCAGAGCTATACAACTAGTAAGAAAGGATTTGAACTCAAGATCTTCCTGACTCAAAGTTCAAAGCTCTACCTACCATGTCACTCGCCACCCCAGAATTACAGTGCAGTGATGGGTTTAAAAATGAAAAGAAAGGAGCAGGGAGGTGGTACAGTGGATAGAGCAAGGGCCATGAAGTCAGGAGGACTTGAATTCAAATCTGACCACAAATCTGACCCTCTGTGTGATCCTGGACAAGTCATTTAACTCCAAATGTCTCCAAAGGAAAAGGGAAGAAAAAGATGGACATGCAAAATAAAGGCAAGAAATCAGCAGTTGCTCTGGGAAGAAGGGCTGAGAGAAGTATGGGAAGAACATGACATGAAAAGGTCCCTAGGGACAAGCTGTCTTGTACAAGGTATGCTTCCTAAGGGAAATGGAATTTGTGAGGAGCTGTCCATTAGCCTAGTGAGCAGAGGAAATACAAATGAGATGATTCCAGTAGCTCTCTCAACTTTTCTCTCCCAATCTGACTTCCTCTCCTCCTCTCCCAGCTTCTCCACAGATTTCTTTCTTTTTCACCCTTAGATCCAGCAAAGTCAGCAATGAAAAATCTCACGACACTGACTGAGTTCACCCTTCTGGGACTGACAGATGCCTCTGAATTCCAAGTTGCAATATTCCTCTTCCTCTTTTTCACCTATATGTTCAGCATCTTTGGCAATCTGACCATCATCACCCTTACCTTGCTGGATTCCCATCTCCAGACCCCCATGTATTTCTTCCTCCGCAATTTCTCCTTCTTAGAAATTTCATTCACGTCTGTTTTCACTCCCAGACTCTTGTTCAGCCTTTCAACAGGAAACAAAACCATCAGTTTTGCTGGATGCTTCACTCAGTACTTTTTTGCCATATTTCTGGGGGCAACAGAGTTTTACCTTCTGGCTGCCATGTCCTATGACCATTATGTGGCCATCTGCAAACCTCTGCATTACACAACCATAATAAACAGCAGAGTCTGCAACCAACTTGTCCTGTGCTCTTGGCTGGCTGGGCTCTTAATTATTTTATCACCAATCATCCTGACAAGCCATCTGGATTTCTGTGCATCCAATGTGCTAAACCACTATTACTGTGACTATGGGCCCCTCTTGCAAATTTCTTGCTCTGACACAACCCTCTTAGAGGTGGTTGATTTTATTCTAGCACTGGTAACGCTTATGATCACTCTTGTGCTGGTGATTCTCTCCTACACAAACATCATCCAGACCATTCTTAGGTTTCCCTCTGCCCAACAGAAGAGAAAAGCCTTTTCCACCTGTTCCTCCCACATGATCGTTGTCTCCCTCTCTTATGGTAGCTGCATCTTCATGTATATTAAACCATCAGCAAAGGAAGGTATTAGTTTCAACAAAGGAGTAGCTGTCCTTAATACCTCAGTTGCCCCCTTACTTAGTCCTTTCATTTACACTCTAAGAAACAAGCAAGTGGTACAAGCCTTCAAGGACATGGTCCGAAAAATCATGAGTATTTGAGGAAACACATAATTCAAGCCTAGATGGATAATCTACATAAAATATGTAAGATTCATTGTCTCCCTTATGACATTTCATACTAACCCTTGATCCCCAAGTCCTTCAATTCTATAATCCAAATCTTCTCAAAGTCACCCTTATCACATTCTCCCTCTACTAACTATGAGAATGTTAATGCATTGCTCTTGGAAATAATGTATAAGTTTGATTTCCCAAATTATCAATCCCTGGCCTCACTTCCTTATATGTTTTGCTGCCTCTTATTAGAATGTAACCTTCTTGAGGGCAGGGACTGGCATTGTCTTTGTATTTGCATTCTCAATCTTAACACAATCTTAATTGGCACACAGAAAGCACTTTTTTCATTCATCTATTCATTCATTTATTCATTCCATTTACTTCCTCATTCTAAGTCTGCCTTCTCCAAGAAATAGTTCCTAATAATGAGTATAGACTGGATTCCCAGCAAGTACAAATACTTTTCACCGTTCCATGTATGACCATTGAAAAGAAAAACACTCTCCAAAGCACTCTTCTGATTGTATTATTTCCTCATGTGAAGGAAGGGTCAAGGGTAAAACTGTTCAGGGTCTTGGTCCTCTGTGCCATGGATTGTGATGTTAACAGGCACTCTGGCCTAAATGGGACAGTCCACAGGGAAAACCTTGGGCATAATAAAAAGCCTGAAAAATGAGGATGGTCATTTGAGGAAAGCAGGTCAATTATCAATACAATAAAATCAACACAATAAAAACAAGGGACAGAAGCAGGAGGTTTGTTCCAGATCTATAAGCACAGATCAGTTATTTAGCAAGTCTGAGATATAAAGTGCAAAATAGGAAAATGTGATCTAAGCCAGGAATCAGCAAACTATGGCCTGTAGGTCCAATCTAGCCTGCTTCCTGGCCAGCAACTGAGAATGGTTTTTACATTTTTTTAATATTTTATTTTTCCCCAATTACATGTAAAATCAATTTTAACATTCATTTTAAAAAATTTTTAATTCCAAATTCTCCCCCTTCTTCCCCATGCCCCTCCCTGAGAAGGCAAGCAATTTGATATAGATTATATATGTGTGGTCATGCAAAACATATTTCCTTATTAGTCAACACTGTGAAATAAAACACAGACCAAAAAAATAAATAATGTTTTTTTAAAGTATTCTTTAATCTGAATTCAGACTCCGTCAGCTCTTTCTCTGGAGATAGATAGCATTTTTCATCATAAGTCCGTCAGAACTGTCTTGAATCATTGTATTGCTGAGAATAGCTAAATCATTCACAGTTGATCATTGTACAATATTGCTGTTACTAAATACACTGCTCTCCTAATTCTGCTCACTTCACTTTACATCAGTCCATGTAAGTCTTTTTAGGTTTTTCTGAAAGCATCCTGCTCATCATTTCTTATATCACGTTAGTATTAGTATTCCATCACAATCTTGTTCAGCCATTCCCCAATTGTTGGGCATCCCCTCAATTTCCAATTCTAGGCCACCACAAAAAGAGTTGCTATAAACATTTTTATATATACAAGTCTTTTTCCTTTTTTTAATCTCTTCAGCATACAAACTTAGTAGTGCTATTGCTGGATTAAAGTGTATGTACAGTTTTTTAGCCCTTTGGGGATAGTTCCCAATTGCTCTCCAAAATTATTGGATCAGTTTACAACTCCACTAACAATACTCTAGTGTCCCAATTTTTCCATATCACCTCCAGTGTTTGTCATTTTCCTTTTCTGTAATATTAGACAATCTGATAGGCATGAGGTGATACCTACAAGTTATTTTCATTTGCATTTCTCTAATAAATGGTGATTTAGAGCATTTTTTCATTTGACCATAGATAGCTTTGATTTCTTCATCTGAAAACTGCTTGTTCATATCCTTTGACCATTTATCAATTGGGGGATGACTTGTATTCTTATAAACTTGACTCAGTTCTCTACACGTTTGAGAAATGATGCCTTTATTAGAGAAACTTGCTCTAAAAATATTTTCACTGTTATAATTACTTCATTCTATTTTCCCTTTTTTATTCTTCTTCCTCTCTTTTCACCCTGTTCCTCCTCAAAAGTGTTTTGCTTCTAACCACTGCCTCCCCTAATTTGTCCTCCCTTCTGTCAGCACCCCACCCTTCTCTTGTCCCCTTCCCCTCACACTTCCCTTTAGGGTAGGATAGATTTCTACACCCTACTGAGTGGGTTATTCCCTCTTTAAGCCAATTCTGATGAGAGTAAGGTTCAAACATTTTCTGCCATTCCCCCATCTTCCCCTTCACTATATAAGCTCTTGTATGTGAAATAATTTATCTCATTCTACCTCTCCCTTCTCCCTTCTCCCAGTGCATCCTCTTTCTCACCCTTAATTTTATTTTTTGAGGTATCATCCAATTATAGCCAATTCATACCCATGCCCTCTGTCTATGTATACTCCTTCTAACTGCCCTAATAATTATAAAATTCTTAGGAGTTGTAAGTATCATCTTCCATGTAGAAATATAAACAGTTTAACCTTATTGTATCACTTATGATTTATCTTTCCTGTTTACCTCTTCATGCTTCATTCTTCTATTTAAAAGTTGAATTTTCTATTCAGCTCTGCTCTTTTTATCAGGAATGCTTCAAACTCCTTTATTTCATTAAATATCCATTTTTTTCTCCTGAAGGAGTATACTCAGTTTTGCTTGGTAGGTGATTCTTGGTTGTAATCCTAGCTCCTTTACCCTCTGGAATATGTTATCCCATGCCCTCTAATCCTTTAATGCAGAAGCTGCTACATCTTTTGTGATTCTGACTGTGATACCATAATATTTAAATTGCTTCTGGCTGCTTGCAATATTTTCTCTTTGAAAACTGGGAGCTCTGAGATTTGGCTAGAATCAGGAGGTGATCAATTCTTTCAATTTCTATTTTACCCTCTAGTTTTGAGATATCAGGGCAATTTCCTTTGATAATTTCTTGAAATATGATGTCTAAGCTCTTTTTTTTAAAAATAGCTTTTAGGTAGTTCAATAATTCTTAAATCATCTCTCCTTGATCTATTTTCCAGATCATTTGTTTTTCCAATGAGATATTTCACATTTTTTTCTTTATTTTCTTCTTTTGATTTTGTTCTGTTGTTCCTTGATGTCTCATGGAATCATTAGCTTCTACTTACCTAATTCTAATTGTTAAAGAATTATTTTCTTTAGTGAGATTTTATAACACCTTTTCCATTTAGCAAATTCTGCTTTTTAAGGAGTTCTCTTCAGTGGATTTTTGTGCCTCTTTTACCATTTGGCCTATTTTGTTTTTTAAGGTGTTATTTTCTTCAGTGTTTTTTGTGCCTCCTTTACCAAACTGTTGACCCTTTCTTCATTATTTTCTTACAACACTGTCATTTCTTTTCCCAATTTTTCCTCTAGCTCTCATATTTGATTTTTTAAATCCTTTTTGAACTCTTCCAGGAATTATTTTTGGGGCCTGAAACTAATTTATATTTTTCTTTTAGCCTTTGCATATAGCTGTTTTGACTTTGTTGTCTTCTGAGTTTATGTTTTGACCTTCCTTGTCATCATAGTAGCTTTCTATGGTAAGAGTCTTTTTTGTTGTTTGCTCATTTTCCAGCCTATTTCTTGACTTTTAATTTTATGTTCAAGTTTGGCTCTGCTCCCAGAGTGGAAAAGGTACTATCCCAAGCTTCAGGTTTTTCCTGCTCCTCTTTTCAGAGCTAGTTCTGGGGGTCTGTAAGTTTTATGTTCTTCAAAGGTGATATGACCTAAGGAGAACTGTGGTCACTGCTCTCCTGGCCTGTTCTCTGGTCTGTGACTGATCACAAGCACTCTTTTCTGCCCTGGAACTGTGCTGTGATCCCTGCTCCTGGCAGCCATATGCTCTAGTGTGTTAATGCTCTTCTCTACCCTGAAACTGCAACCCAGAATCAACTATGATTAGTGCAACAGAGACCTGCACCCAGTGCCAGCAAAGGGTCCCCTATAATCTCCTTCTGTCCTACTCCCTTACCATCTGTGGTCTGAGAGCTCTGGATGCTGGTGCTGCCAATTCAGTCACCACCTCCCAAGGCCTGCTACTGGCTTGCCAGAGGAAGCCTGCACTGGCCCAGCCTGTGCTGGACTATACTCCAACCTCATCCCAATGATACAGATCTTTCCTACAGACCTAAATTGTCTTGGGCTGGAAAATCATTTTAACCCATCCCTTTGTTGGTTTTGCCAGTCCAGAACTCATTTTGAGACATTATTTTAAACTCATTTGGAGAGGAACTGGGAGAGTTCAGGCCAGTGCTTACTTTTGTTCCTTCGTCTTGGCTCCACTGGTTTTTACATTTTTGAATAAGGTTCTATTGTATTTTTTTAAATACAAAAACTATTCTTAGCTCACAGGGTAATATAAAAAAACAGGCAGTGGGCTGAATTTGATCCTCAGTTGTAGTTTGCCAACCCTTGGTCAGAGGCACAGAGTTCTTAACCTAGTTGTGTTGGATTTTTAAAAAATATTTTGATAGTGTATTTCAATATAATTAGTTTCTTTTGTAATCTTTGCATTTTACTTTATACATTTAAAAACATTATTCTGAGAAGGGGCCCATAGGCTTCACCAGAATGTCAAATGGGTCTATGATGCAAAAAAAAAAAAAAGGTTAAGAATCCCTGGTCTAAAGTCAGAAAGAAACAAGGCACCAAAATGGGTTTGAATTCAGTAAAAGAGATATGTTTCCAATTTGACTCATTTAAAAATTATGCCAACTTGTTTCTGAATCTTCATATTTTGGGCTAACCCTATCCAACTTGGTCTTCAAATCTAAACCAACTTCAACTGTGCACTGCTCCTGTTCAAAGCTGGTATCTAGCCATGGAAATAACTATATTTATGTGACAGCAATAGAATGATCTTTTTATCTCTTAATAAGAAATGATGAATGGGAGCAGGAAAACTGAAAATTGTAGAGACAGATCTATGTTTAATATAATAAAAACAGACTTAGGCTTGAAGAAGAAATGGAAAGTTTTTCTCACAAGGTGAAATGGTATGACTCAGGAAGTTATTAGTTCTATCTCATTGAAAATCATTAAATTCTATAATTTTCTGATTCATGCACTATATATAATCTGAAATTAACCTAAATTGTTGTCTGAATCACTGTAATATTCAGTATGTGTGAACTAGTGAAAATGTTCCCATAACCCACTCTTTAGTGTTCTCCTATAATATGGAGTAAATAGAATGAGGATTAATCAATCAAGAAGCATTAATTAAACACTTAATATGTGTTGGGCACAATGGTAGCACTAGGGTTATAAAGACCAAAAAATGGAATATGTCTTGCTTTCAAGGACCTTACAATCTAGTGGGGAAAACAACATATACACATATAAGTATATGCGAAATAAAGGTATGCAGAATAAACACGAAGTAAATACAAAGTAGCTAAATAAAAGGTAGTTAGGAAAAGAAAGCACTATTGGGAGGCCCAAAAAGGATTTCATGCAGATGATGGTGCTTGAACCTCATCTTAATGGAATTGAAAGATTCTATAAGGAATGAATAGGGGATAACCAATACAAAAGCATGGAGAAGAGGAAATGGAGTATTACGCTAAATTTAAAAAAAAAAAAAGATTGTGGCTGGAGTGTAGAGGGCTTTAAAAGTCAAACAAAGGAGTTTAGATTTTATGATGGAAATAAGTTGAGTTTGTTGAGTAGGGGAGGGACATCAACCACTAAGGTTGTACAGTGGATAGAGTGGTTGAGGACAAACCCCAAGGCTAAAAAGGTTTATAGAAAAATTTTTATTAAATCATTTGGCAAAAGGAAGAGCCAGGAAAAGGTGCAGCTAGCTCCCCTGAACTTCTGTAAGTTTCACATTATATAGAGTTCAAACACAGGTACAAGAACACAATCAGCTGCATGTAGACAGTTTCCAGATAAGCCCACATAGGTTACTTGAGATGCTGGTAAGTCTAAGCATACAATAAAATTTGGATGAAGCCAAAATACAAGCTTTTAGGTGAAGTTCCAATCCAAGCATTCCTTGTAGCAATCATCAGCTCCCCTGATGGGTCTCTTGGGTTAGTATGACCTACACATTTTGAGTTAAACAATATCTAGCCATACAAGGTTAGATTCAAACTATAAATAAATAATCAGGAATTTTCCCCACAAGAACACTGAGCCTGGAGTCAGGAAGAACTGAATTCAATCCAGCTACACATACTTACTAGCTGTGTTGCCCTGGGCAAGTCACTTAGCCTCATTCTCCCTCAGTTTCCTCATCTATAAAATGGGGATAATAAAAACACCTACCTCTCAGGGTTATTGTAAGGTTCAAATGAGATATTTGTAAAGCACTTTGTAAATCTTAAAATACTATATGAGTGATAGCTATTATTATTATTATTTCCTTGAAGGAAAGTCATTTTAGCATCTATATGGAAGATGAATTAGACTAAAAGGGATTAGGGCAGGGAGGCTAATTAGGAGGCACTGAATTTGACCCACAAGCCACAATCTGCCAATCCCTGATGGGTGATGCACAGTCTGAAAAGGTGGTGAATGTAGGAGTTATGAGAAGGGGACAGCTGTAAGGTATGGTGCAGAAGTAGAAAAGGCAATACTAAACAACTGATTGGTTATATAGAATAAGGGAGAGTCAGAAATAAGGCTAACTGAGGTTACAAAAATGGGAAACTAGAAGAATGGTAGTTCCCTTAACAGACATGGAAATACAGGAGAGAGATAAGTTTGAGAGAAAAAAAGATAATGATTTCAGTTTTGGAAATTTTAAATTTGAGATGCCTATCCACTTTGAAATGTTCAGTAGCTAGCTGGTGATTTGAGACTGGAGTATAGGAGTTTAATAAATATGTCTGTGAATCATATAGTCTGTAAGTTGATATAGGCCAGAGCTTAATATATAATATATTATTACATATTTCATAATTTTGTTCAGCTTTATCAGACCCTTCATGACCCCATTTGGGGTTTTATTGACAGAGATACTGGAGTGGTTTGCCATTTCCTTCTCCAGCTCATTTTACAAATGAGGAAACTGAGGCAATTAATAGTCAACATTTATATAGTTTTTACTACTTGCCAAGCACTGTGCTAGGTCACATGTAAAGGGTTGACCTTAACAAGAAAAAGGGCCACCTGATTATCTCTGACTATAGAAAAGAGAGAGTGGATGATGATGTCAAGGGGTGGGGATGAGAAGAGGAAGCTCATGGAAAATGGCTTCAATTTTCTAAGCAAAGTAAGAGGAAAGGTCTTCATCCAGTGTCCTTTGGGATTCTTTTGAGGGTGGGGAGATTTGCTTCCCCCTCCACTTTCTCAGTAGCAGCTTTGGCAGCTACATGCACATGGAAGTAAACACATGTGCTGGCAAAGATCACACCTCAAGCTCCTGGCATCCTCGTCTGCTTTATGTTTCCTTCCCTGAACACAGGTGACTGAACTGGGATCCGTTAATAGATGTTCCCAGCCTTGGTAGCTACCCTGGGATCTTGAACGTTTGAAAACTACTGGGTCCAGGTGCTGGTTGTCTAGGAGTAGATGATCTCTGTAATGACTTCTTGAAGGAGAGATAACCAGCATCACTAGGAGAACCCAAGCTATGCCCTGGCTTGCCAGTAAATCTAGACTGCACAGGCCAGGGGTGAAGGTGAAATATATAGTCCATTAAGTCTCCAAGGAGTCTTTACTTCCTGGGAAAATATAACAGAAATTATTAATTACCCTTTCAATGTCTAAAGTATTTATCAATGCATGCCTATGAGTCTCATGATCTAAGCATTTAGAAAATCAGTTGCTATACCTCATATTCACTATTTTGGACGTGGAATAACTTTCTAGAAGGGGCCCTACTAATCTCTTTTAGGGAGCCCCTAGACCCAAGCCAAATCTCAATTTTGTTTAATAGTTTTTTCCCTAGATTCCCAGCATAGAGACAAAATTGATTAGATCTGCTTCTTTGTAGTCACATTGTCACTTGGACTTGAATTCTGTCTGCATGAGTCCAGTACCCAATCAAGGAAGACCCAGAAATCCTTCAAAATGTGACAAGTAAGACACAAATAATAAATTAGAGAAAATGGCTAATATAAAATAAATGGAGATGCCTCCTGAAAATAAATACAAAATAATAAAATGGTCTGTAAGTAGATTTTCTAAAGCAGAAATTTTTGTCATTATTCAGTCATTTTCATTTATGTCTGACTCTTCATGACCCATTTGGGGTTTTCTTGGTCTAGGTGTTTGAGTAGTTTGTCATTTCCTTTTCCAACTCATTTTACAGATGAGGAAACTGAGGCAGATAGGGTTAAGAGACTTGTCCAGGGTCACACAACTAGTATATGACATCAGGTTTGAACTCAGGAAGATAAGTCTTCTTGAATTCAGGCTTAGCACTCTATCCACAGCACCACCTAGCTACCCAATAAAGCAGAAATACTTAAACTTTTTTTATTTAATTTATTTTATTGTTCTCCAAGACCTTTTGGCAACCTGTTGAAGATTATGGACTCCTTCTCAGAATAATGTTTTTAAGTGCATAAAATACACAGTATTACAAAGAGAATCAGAGGTTGGTAAAAATAAAGAGGCAATTGTTTTTCCATGCAAGTTCAAGACCCCCTAAAATCTATCCAGAGTATATGATCCCAGGTAAAGAAATCCTGCTCTTGAGCTTGAACCTTAGGCCTTAGGAGTGGTGTAGTCTAACCCTCAGATTTTACAAATGAAAAAACAGAGGTTTAAAAAATTCAGTTCATAATGCTGAGTGAAGGGAGCAGAACCAGGAAAAAATTGTACACAGTAACAGCAACATTGTGTGATGATCCGCTATGATTGACTTAGCTCTTCTCAGCAATACAACGATCCAAGACAATTCCAAGAGTCATGATGGAAAATGCTATCTACATCCAGAGAAAGAACTAATGGAGTCTGAATGCAGATCAAAGCATACTATTTTCTCTTTCTTTATTTTTTTTTTGTTTTGTTTTGTCCCATTTCTCTTTTCACAATATGACTAATGTGGAAATATGTTTTACATGACTGCATATGTATAACCTACACCAGATTGCATGCTGTATTAGGGAGGGGAGAGGGACAGGAGACAGGGAGAAATATTTGGAACTCAAAATCTTATTAAAAATAACTGTTGAAAATGGTCCTTACATGTAATTGGAAAAAAATATTATTTTTTTAAAATTCAGTTCAATTCAACTAACATTTACTAAGCATCTTCAATGTACAAAGAATTATAGAAGGAACTGGGGATGCGATAGTGATAAGAATAACAAATATAGCTGCTAATACTTTAAGGTTTCATAAAGAGCATAACATACATTATGTTATTTGATGCTTACAAATTAGGTATTCTTATTACCATTTTACAGATGAGGAAATTAAGGCTCAGAGAGGTTATATGATCTGCTTAGCTAGTAAGTGTCTATCATAGGATTCAGATCAGATCTTTCTGTGTCCACATCCAGCATTCTAATCACTACATGAGTCAAAAGAGAAACAATAGTCCTTACCTTCAGGGAGTTTACATTCTATCTAAATCATGAGGATTGCTATATGAAAGTGTAAAAGTACAAATCCCAAAAGGATGTGTGTGTGTGTATTTTTTTTCTTTGTAGCCACAATTGGAGAAAAAAATTTTCTTCCACTGTAGAACCCCAACTTTCTCTTTTTAAGGAGATTCCTCAATGTTTTTTTCTCAAATATCCATACTACTTGACGCAACAGAATTAGAGGAATTTTGTTCATCTTCTTGCAATTCTGAAAGAAAAGAGATTCTGCTTTTCTTAATTATAAGGTAGTAAGACAATTCACCCTCCTTTTTTTTATTTCATTGAACTCTTCAAATTAGTTTCTTGACTGTCTTTTACAAATGACTGCTAGATTCTACTGATGAATCTTTACCTTCTGTCATTAGAAAAATAAAACCTTTTCATTCCAATTTCTGAGCATCTCCCGTTTTTAGTAGAACATTGCTGGGGTTTTGAGAGTATTATTTGGGGAAGGAAAGGATCTGTCTCCCTCTTGTGGTGATCATGTCAACTACAGCTTAGATATGGAAGCCAATCTTTATATTTCCTTTTTTTTTTTTTTTACCTAGTCCTCTTCTCCAAGATTCTGATCCTCATGCTTCTTCCAGTGACTCAGGATATCAGATCCACCTAGAGCTTGCCCACCTTGAAAGTACAGAGAGAAAATAAGATGAGACACAGATGAGAGTAATTCCCTAAAAGGTGGACTCTGAGACAAATACAAAAGATAGATAATAGAGAGATACAGGACAAGAGATAGGACAGAGAGAGAGAGAGAGAGAGAGAGACAGAGAGAGAGAGAGAGAGAGAGAGAGAGAACTAGCTAGGGTAAGTCACCAATGACTGCTGTTCATCATCGTCATCTTGAGTTACAGACATCTTAACACTGAACTTTATAATCCAGGTATTCAGTAACTACAGTCATAGCATATGCTCCCACTGTTCATCCTTCTTTCCTTCCTACTCTTTATTATAGAAAAATTATGATTTACCCAAGATCACACAGCTAGTAGGCCTTCTGGGGGAAGAAAGTGACCAAAGAAACATGGTATAATTGAAATTGCACTGGCTCTAGAGTTCAAGAAACTGGATTCAAAGTACATCTCTAATGCTGATCACTTGCATGACTTAGGACAAGCCACTTAACCATGCTAGGCTTCAGCTTCTGTAAAATGAAGGGGCACCTTCTAGTTCTAGATCTTGGATGATACTATGATATTGTGAAACTCTTTGATTATCAGAGCATATAAGGAATATTCAGGCATGAAAAGAAGGCCTTCCTTGTCTCCTTCTTTGCTGAGTAAGGTGTTAGTGATTTTACCACTTCCAAGTTATCTTTCGAAACAGATAGTTAGAAATACTCTGTTGGATAGTGATGAAAGCACAGGAAGTTCTAGAACTTACAAACATAATGCATCCACCTAAGAAATGTGAAAGACCTCAAGGTTCTAATTATACAACTCTAAGTCAAAATGGGTGACTTGTCCTTGCAAATAAAACATGGTGCTGAAAGACTACAGTAGTGAATTATTATTGAGATTCTTATCCATAAGAAGGTTTCTGTAGGAACACTAAGAGAACTAAAAAGCAGGGGATGGGGCAGAGTGGGGAAGAGTGGGGAGGGGATGGTGTCAAAGTCTGAAAAGTAAGAAGCAAAGTCAGGAATGCTGGCCATTCTGGTCCTCTCCAAAATGGAAGTCCAGCGAGGAACTCATCAATGGAAAAAGGTCAGAATGAAGGAGGAAGGATGTTCCAGGGTGAGAAGGACTCAAGTTCTAAGGGAAGTTCTGTGGCAGTTGAAGCATGGTGCCAAAGACCATAAAGTCAGAAGCAGAGACATGAGTGGAAATAAAGATGAGCTTTAATAATTAGAAAATTATTCATTTATCATGGTTAAATTGTGCCAACATGACAAAAGTGGTGATGCTACCTAAATTAATTTACTTATTTGTACCAATTGAACTACCAAAGGACTACTTTACTGATCCAGAAAAAATAAGAAGAAAATTCATCTAGAAGAACAAAAGTTCAAGAATGTGAAGGGAAGTCATAAAAAAAAAAGGAAAAAGGCTTAACAGTGTCAGATCTCAGGCTATACTATAGAGTAATCATCATTAAAGATATATGGTACTGATTAAAAACTGAAAAGGCAATTGGTTGGTTGTTGTCCTTCATTCTCAAAGAGGAACAAAATGACATCACTATGTTGGAGTCAAGGTACAGTGTGTCCAACTGTGGCTGATCAGACCAATATGAGCTCAGAAGACTCTACCATAGGTTGGGCACAGACAGTCCACATGAACATTTGGAGTAGAGGGCAGCTAGGTGGCACAGTGGATAGAGCACTGGCCCTGGAGTCAGGAGGACCAAAGTTCAAATCCAGCCTCAGACACATAACACTTACTAGCTGTATGACCTTGAGCAAGTCACTTAACCCCATTGCCTAGACAAAAAAAAACAAATAAAAAACCACATTTGGAGTAGAGATGACTCTAAATTTATGCATCTCATATTTCTTTCGAACTATTGCAATTCTACTTTGTTCATAGAACACAGCACCTTCCTTAATATAGGCATGCCATGCTGGGTGGTCCTGTGCCAATATCTCCTATATTTCACAATCAAGATCAAAGTTTTTCACAGAGACCTCAAGAGTGTTCTTGTATTGCTTCTTCTGACCACTACATGAACACCCATAAAATAGTCTTTTAGTACCTTTGGCATTCATGACCAGCCCATCAGAGTTGCTCCTCTACAGTAGTTTGAATGTGCCTGGTAGCTTATCTTGCCAGGTGATCTTCAGAATCCTTCTACAATTCAAATGGGAGTGATTCAGTTTCCTGGCATGGCACTGGTATACTGTACAGGTTTCGCAGGCATACAACAATGAGGTCAGCAAAATGGCTCTGTAGTCATTCAGTTTGGTAGTCAGTCTTCCCTCCCACACTTTTGTTCAGAGCCTATCAAACACTGAGCTAGCTCTAGCAATGTATGCATCAACCTCATCATCTGTGTAGACATCCCTGGAAAGTATACTGCCAAGGTAAATGAACTTATCCACAGCATTCAATATTTCTCCATTTGCTGTAACCGATGGTTCCATATATAGATGGTGTGGTACTGCCTGGTGGAGAACCTCTCTTTTCTTGGTGTTAATTGTCAGACTAAAATTAGTACAAGCAGCAAAGATCCATACTTTGCTATGTCTTGACCTCAGAGGCTGCATTGAGAGCGCAATCATCTGAGAACAAAAAAATCACACACCAACTCTCCTTCCACTTTAGTCTTAGTTCATAGCCTTTTCAAGCTAAACAATTTACTGTCAGTGCAGTAGCTGACTTTGATGCTGTTTTCATCCTCATTGAAAGTGTTTGACAAGTACACAACCTTGCTTTACTCCATTGGTGACTGGGCAAGCATGAGAACATCAACCATTATCCAGAACCCATCATGAAACTGACATGCAATACTGATGAACTTCTCCAGGAACCCAAATTTTGCTATAATTTTCCACAAGCCCTCACAATTGACAGTATCAAAGGCCTTAGTCAGAATGACAAATGTGTACAGACCTCTGTTCTGCTCTTGGCATTTTTCTTGGAGTTGTTTGGCAGCAAACACCATAGCAACCATTCCTTGGCCCTTTCTGAAGCTGACTCTCAGGTAGATGGCCATCTTCCAGGTGAAAGATCAGCCTATTAAGTAGCACTCTGGCAAGAATCATGCCAGCAATGACAGAGAGAGAGAGAGACAGAGAGACAGAGACAGAGACAGAGAGACAGAGACAGAGACAGAGAGAGAGACAGAGACAGAGAGAGACAGAGACAGAGACAGAGAGACAGAGAGAGAACTCTCCTGAGATAGTCACAGGACAATCTATTTCCTTTACCCTTATATAGATGGGGAATAGAGGCATCCTTGAACTTTTGAAGGTTAATCTCCTCTTGCCATATAGCCTAGAAAATTTCAGCCAGCTTTTACATGAGCAGTGGACCGCCTACCTTGTGAATCTCATCTGGGATGGAATCAGCAACTAGGTACTTTGCCACATGAGAGGAGCTGAGTGACATTCAAAACCTCTTCTCCAGTTGTAAGTTTGGCTAAAGAGGGATTGATTTGCACCTGAGGTATATAGTCAATGGCTTCAGCATTGATTAATAATGGTCTGTTGAGAGCACTATGGAAGTGTTCCTCTCATTTCTCCAAGATCATGTCCTTATCACTAATCAATGTGGCTCCATCAACACTGATTAGTTGAGATGCACAATAGATCTTTGGCCCATAAATAACCTTCAGGGCATCATAAAAGCACTTTGGGTTTTTACTATTAAGGTAAAACTGAATTTCATCTGCCTTCTTACTAAGCCTGCATCTCTCTGAGCTTCACTTGCACTTTGCTTTTGATGGAGTTAAACACTGCCTTCTTAGAGACAAACTATCCTGCTGGTAGACCTTGCCAGGATGCTTGCAGTACAGACAACAGCTGCATCATTGTATACCACAGGCAGTCTGTTTATGAAGTTGGACAATATTATCTTATTTCTTGTGGTGACTGGTTAGGGCAATCACTGGAACTGGGTATGGACACAATCCCTACAAATTAAGGCTATAATTCTGTCTTGAAGTTTCTAATCCTATACTCAGCTACCTACTTTGTCTCAAACCTTTGTATTTTGGTGCTATGAAGAGACCTAGATCTCTAGTCTATCATTTATTTGGAACTCAAAATCTTATAAAAAATGAATGCTATATGGGAGCAAAAGGGCTGTCTGCTCTCTACTGCCTTCTAAATTCCAAACTTTCCTTTTCTAAGCTTTATTTGGCTTCTAAAGTTCTTCCAGTTCCTAAGTGAAAGTCTCAGGGTGGCTTTTAAATCCAATGTCTCCCATTCACGCTGCTAGCATTGGAGCTCAGTTTTTTCTTTGATAAGTGTTTTAGGATTTTAAACCAATCAAGGATCTCTAAACCTTGGGTAGGATTTTTTTTTTTTAAATAAAGTAATTAAGACCAGGGTTGGAGGAGTCATATTTATCAAATAAATGATATAATACAATCTGGAATTCAAAAATTCCAAATAAAGAAATTTTACTTTTAAAAAAATGAATGCTAAAAATTCTCTTGACATGTAATTGGGGAAAAATAAAATACTATTTTTAAAAACTCACAGATTCGCAAAAATTGACTCAGAAATAAGTTCTTTGGGAAAACATTTGATTTTCCTCTTGCTTCCCAATAGTTCCCACTTCCTTCCTCTAACTCCTTGAGGACTATCCCTGCTCAGAGATTTTGCTCAAGATGTTTGTACAACATTCATTAGCGAATTCTGAAAATTGGTCCCCAGGGTGCTGTTTGTTTATTCCCTAGTTGATTCCCCCTCCCATGCCCTACCCCTCTCACCCCTAGTCTGTAATGAACAGAAGAGATAAAACAATTGTCCCTCCAAGTATTGTAAAGCCCCCTAGCCAGAGCTTTCACATGCTGAGAAGCCCAGGAGAGTATGGTAAATATCCAGAGTCCTGACTCCATCTTTCAAGGCCCCTTCACTGTAAGAACATTGCTTCAGACTATGTAACCACATTTCTTCTCCCTAAATGATGAAGTACATTTTGATTTTGTTTAGAGTGAAGAAAAGATGGGCTTTGAGGTAAGTAGGGCAGGATCTACAGAGTATTAATGACATGTTTTCATCTGAAATACTACTTCAATTTTTCAGTACTACCCAGCATCAGTGTTCTTTATATAAGATGCATTGAGACATTCAGTTATTGAATGGGAAGAGTTCATGTTGAGGTCTCAGCTTCTCTCTCTCAGCCTCCAGGAATAAACTTCAATCCAGGTGTCCCACGGGCCATCAGGCAATTGCTATCTTGTCCTTCAGAGAAGTCTCTGATCTCTCTTTCATCAGCACATTGCTTTTCAAAGCTCCAGGTAAAGCAGGGAGAACCCCTTGCTTCAAAGCAGATATTAAGGCAATAGTGAAGACCCTTTCCAAACTTTGTTGGAGGGGAAAGGAAAAATGGGGTTCCTTTTGTTGCCGTTTTTACTCCGAGCTTAACAAACACCAAATAAAATGGGCATTTGTGTATGCTAGTAGGAAAGGAAAAGAATATATTGTACATAAAACTGTAGGTCTCTGTTATATACAGCTCACTTTTCTTATTAAGTATATCACAAATTAATCTGTAGCTTTCAAAGCTCGCCTTTTGTCTATGCTTGTTTCTGGCCCTCTTCTCATTTGCATTTTTTAAAGCTATCTCGATGATACTCTTTTCTTTCTTTTCTCTCTTTTTTTTCTGCTCTATCCCTATTTCTCATTGCCTTACAAACCCACCCTACCCTCCCAGAATTTTGTTTTGTTTTGTTTACTTTGGGGGCTTAATTCCAAATAGCTTTCTATAATGGTTAAACCAATTCACAGTTCCACCAATAATGCATTAGTGCCCCTGTTTTTCTGCATCTCCTCCAAAAATTGTCATTTTCACCAAAATAATGAGTGTGAGATAGGATCTCAGAGTTACTTTAATTTGCACTTCTCTAAGTAGTAGCATTTTGGAGCATTTTTTCATGTTTGCTGATAGCGTGCATTCTTTCCTTTGAAAATTACCTCTTCATATCCTTTGACCATTTGTCAACTGGAGAGTGTCTGTTATTCTTATAAATTTTAATTAGCTCCTTATATAGCTTGCAAATGAGGCCTTTATCAGAGGAACTTGCTACAAAGATTTTTTTTCCTTATTACATATTTTGCTTCTAATTTTAATTACATAGGATTTTTTGTGTAAAACTTTTTAATTTCATATCATCAAAATTGGTCATTTTACCAAGCTATCCTGCCTATCCCTTCTTTAATTATGAAGTTTTCCCCTATCCATAGGTCTGAAAAGTATTTTTTCTTGCTCTTTTAATTTGCTTATGGCATCATCCTTTATTTCTAATATCCATTTAGAGTTTATCTCGGCATACAGTGTGAGATGTTGGTCTATATCTAATTTCTCCCAGACTGCTTTCAAATTTTCCCAGGAGTTTTTGTCAAGTGGTGAGTCCTTACCCCAGTAACTGGGGTCTTTGGTTTTTATCAAACATCAGGCTATTGCAATTGCTTGCTTTTTTTATGTCAAGTGACTAATCCGTTCCCCTCATCAACCTCTCTGTTTTTAACCAGTAACAAATCACTTGAATGATTACTATTACATGGTATAGTTTGAGATCTGGTGCTGCTAGACCTCCTTCCTTCCCACATTTATTTTTCATTACTTTCCTTAAGCTCTTGACCTTTTGTTCCTCCAGAAAGATTTCATTATTATTTTTTCCAGCTATGCAGAATGATAATTTTGTAATTGGATTAATGTGGTCCTGAATAAGGTAGTTGGTTTCTAAACTATAGAGATATAGGGGAGAAAGGTGATGGATTTGGCATTGGGAGAGACCTCAATTCAAATTCAAGCTCTTGGGGCAGCTGAGTGGCACAGTGGATAGTGCACCGGGCTTTAAATGCCAAGTAAAGCATTTTGTATTTGCTCTTGGAGGCAATAGGTAGCTTCTGAAGTTTATTGAGGATGTCACTCCTCTACTCAATAAACTGTCTCCATCATGAAATCTAAACTCCTTTGTTCAACTTTTAAAGCCCTTTACACTGTAGCCCCAACTTTTTTTTTTTTTTTACATTTTTTTTTTTGCTTTTTTTTGGTGAGGTAATCTGGGTTAAGTGACTTGCCCAGGGTCACACAGCTATTTTTTTTTAATTTTAACATAATACTCCATTTCCTCTTCTCCATGCTTTTGTATTGGTTTCCCCCATTCATTCCTTATAGAATCTTTCAATTCCTTTAAGATGAAGTTCAAGCACCATCATCTGCCTCCCCAAAAAAATTTCAGCTCTGATATTTACTAGCTGTGTTACTCTTGATAACTCACCTTGCTTTCCTAAGGAGCAAAATGTAAGACATCTCATAGGGTTGTGAGAAAAGTGCTTTTCATACACCAAAACACAAATATGAACTGTTATTGAGCCATGAGGCTGTCAGGCAGGTACAATTTAAAGGAAAAGGAGTCAAGGTGATACAGTGGATTGGGTGGTGGGCTTGCAGCCAGGAAGACCTTGATTGAAATTCTAACTCTGATATTAGCTAAATAACTATGAAGGGGGAGGGTATTTAACTTCTACTAGAGGAAATTACAGGTCTTTCCTATTTCCTATGAATGGTTTTCATTCCTGTGAATTAGGATCTTTCCTGTATTCACAGGAATGAAAATCATTCACAGAAAACTAATAAAATGGGACAAGGGCTAGGCTTAAGGTTGGGAGACTAGTTCAAGCCCAAGCTCAGTCACTTACTTGTCTGTGTGACTCTGGGTCATTCAAGCAATAACCCTAAAAACCAAACAAGGGAATAGAAATTATTTAAATGTAACTGGGTGGCACAGTCGATAGAGTGCTAGGCCCAGAGTCCGGAGGACCTGAGGTCAAACCCAACTTCAGTCACTTACTGTGTGACCCCAAGCAAGTCATTTAACCCTCTGTTTCTGTCTCAGTTTCTTCAGATATAAAAAGGGGTGTTGTAAGGATCAAGTGAAATAGTTTTACGGCACTTAACATAGTACCTAGCACATAGTAGGCACTTAATAAATGCCTATTCCCTTTCCTCTTTAATGAACTTTCACTGTCACCTTGCACTCACTATGTAAACTTGGGCAAGACACAACTTCTCTGGGGCTCATTTCCCCCATCCATAAAATATGGGCAACAGTTCTTCTTAGCATTCAGTTACTAAAGTCCTCAAATCTGCTGCCTTCTTGCTAAAGGAAGTATAACAGATATGATGTACAAGGCATGAAAGGCATCTATTCCAACAGTACCCCCATTGTTTTATGTCTTCTCAGACAAAGGAGGGAAGGGAGGGGAAGGGGGAAGAAGGAGAAAAGAGTAAGGGGGGTTGAGGAGAGAAGAAAGAGCCCTGTTAATGTCTATCCATCAAAAGTTGAGTGAAGTGATGCAGAGTGAAGTAAGCAGAACAATAACAACGTTGTAAAGATAAACAACTTTGAAAGACTTGAGAACTCTGACCAACCCTGATTAGAGAAGAATGGTGATAAAGGACGCCACCCACCTCCTGACAGACAGACGATTCATTCAAGATGCAGAATG